>NC_064771.1:300000-440000 GCF_011397635.1 Epinephelus fuscoguttatus | reverse complement strand
GAGTCGCCAGACACAGAAAAAACAACACTGGAAGAAAGCAGCCAAATCAACATTGACACACCATGTCCCACTGGGAATGGCAGCAAAGCATGGGATCCACCTGTAGCACTGGATCACCTGGCTAGTGCGCAGCAGACTATTGCAAAGAAAATGCTGAGGGAGGAGTGTAATGCCTTTGCACGAGATGACATTGATGTCGGCTGTATTCCAACACTCAAAATGCACATCACCCTTAACGAGCAGATACCTGTCCAAAAGACTTACATCAGTGTTCCAAAACCAGCACATCAGGAAGTGAGAGTACCTGCAAGATCTTATCAGGGGGTGGATCACAAAATCAAAGTAACCCTACTCTTCACCTATCGTCTGTGTCCGCAAAAAAGATGGCTGCTTGAGATTATGTTGCGATTACAGAGAACTAAATCGCAAGTTAGTGCCAGATAGACATCCTACCCCGAGAATACACGATATGCTCGATAGCCTCAGCGGGAGCTCCTGGTTTTCAGTGTTAGATCAAGGCAAGGCATATCATCAAGGTTTCCTCGACGAGGAGAGCCAGCCTCTCACAGCCTTTATAACTCCATGGGGCTTGTATCAGTGGATAAGGATCCCGCTCGGATTAAGTTGAGCGCCCGCTGAATTCCAACAAAGTATGGAGGAGTGTCTATGGGGACTATGGGATGAGATCTGCCAGCCATATCTCGATGATAACTTAGTCCACAGTAAATCCTTCCAGGATCATGTCAAGCATATACAGATGATTCTGAAGCAGTACCAGCAACATGGCATCAAAAACACAGCTGAGACATGTGAACTGTTCAGAGATCATCTGAGATTTCTGGGGAAAATTGTGTCTAAGGAGGGATACACAGTGGACCCAGCAGAGCCAGCCCCTGTGCAGGCCTTAAAGGGGAGACGTCCTGCTACTGTTGGAGAGGTGAGACAGCTGTTAAGGTTCCTCTCCTACTACAGGTCTTATATACAGGACTTTTCACGCCTGGCCAAGCCGTTGTATGACCTACTAACAGCCCCTCCCGGTGACAATAATCCGCTCACATACGTACTGACAGCTGCAAAGTTAAATGCCACAGGGCAGAGATGGGTAGCTGAGTTAGTGGATATTAACTTTGCTATAAAGTACAGACCAGGCAAAGCAAATGCAGATGCAGATGGCTTGTCCAGAATGTCCATGGATTTTGAAAAGTACCTAAATCTATGCACAGAGACAGTCAGTCAGGAAACACTAAACAGGGTACCCTGGCACAGCAAGAGGAACCCACACCGTTGTTGAGCTCTGTTTCATTCAGCACACTTCTGGAACAGACAGATGCAGACAGGATGGTCAGTACAGTACAACCAATATCCAGACAAGAAATCCAGGATGCACAGCAGAAAGACTCTGTAACAGGCAAATTGTTGGACTACAAAAGGAAAAATGAGAGACTTAGTGCAAGTGTCCTGAGGAAGGAAAGCCCGGAGCTGAGGAATCTGGTTGGAGAATGGAATAAACTGGAGATCAAGGCAGATGGAATTCTGCATAGGAGGAGTCAGTCTAGGGGCCCTGTTTAGATGGTCTAAAACGCGAAGCGCCAGGCATGCGGCACATGGGCGTGTCCCAGTCACTTGCTAGTTAGACAGCGCGTTTTTAGACTGTGTGCCATGGCAGAGAGTCTAAAAGGGTTGGACTTACTCTGTGAATTAGTCATGGGTGTGTTATGGGCGTATCATTCAATAAGCCAATCAGAGTGTCACCTCTCACTCCCTTTAAAAGAGGTGCGATTGGAGCGCATGGCGGAGAGCTAGTTAGATGGCGGACCTACCAACTGGAAAGAGTGAGCGTTTTACAGCTGAGGAGATGAATCTCCTCGTGCGGGAGGTGAAGGCCCATCAGAACCAGATCTACGGGGACAGCAGACAGGCACCCAAGCTCCCTGAGGTAAAGCAGGCATGGGATCACTAATACAAGAAAGATCTTACTAAATATCTGTGGAATATTATTCAAACCTGTTTTCATCATATAATGGAGCACAGCTGTCAGGACTGCTGCGGAGCTCCCCAAGGTGCTGATCCTGCAGCTAGGACCTGTTCAGCGTTTTCTCCCCCACCCACGTTTGTTAATTGTTTTCACATGTTTCCTAGAGCTGTGTTCTGCCTCTTATTTGCATGTGTGTCCTCTCTACACTCAAATAACAATATAATAATATAATATAATGTAGCCTAGTATATAACAGTGTTTCCCATACATTCATTTATCTGTGGCGGTGCGCCACGAATAAATTATCTCCACCAAATATAGATTTTTCTGCTTTTGGCGCTACCTGTTCGACCTCGCTCATAAACACATTATAATGGGACTCAGTGTCTGTGAATGTAGCTTGTCGTTACAATTCCGGTGCAATAGGTGGCGGTATGCATCGTAAAGACGCACTTAACGCACCTGGTCCACCAGAAGAAGAAGAAGTAGACGTAGTAGCAGAACGGATCCAAAGACCTCTCGGTACAAATATGTGGGCAAACAAGTCCAAAAGTGGTCCGAACAACTCTAACTCATCATGTTATATTAGCTGTTTTATTAGCCTGTGTCTGTATTAACATAGGTGGAAGCTCAACATGTGCAGAGACATTAACTCACGCTGTTAGTAGTGTTAACTGTAGCGCGAGTCCCGTAGCAGCTCGCCACCCTGTTAATCAATTACAGCGGCTCCACTGGCAACGGGAGCGGCACAACAACCCCCGTCTGCCGCGGGACAACTCTCTACTTTACGCGGCTCTTCTATTTTTGTCGCGCTATGCTCCCCTACACGACTCTCCAGCAGATAAAAACTATATGAAATAGTGTGCTAAACGAGCACAATGTGTTTTTAAAAGAATAAACCATTATCAGAGGTGATATGTGATGATTTTTTCCATGCATTTACCCATGTTTGTCCGTGACATTGTGTAAATGTCCGTGGCGGACATTTGAAAGCGAGTAGATGACAAACAGTACAGTAAACTTGTAGATAACTCAAATATATGTAATAACTTAGGTGGAAAATGCTTTAACAGTTCATGCAGCCTACATGCAGCCTCTTGGCTCGGCAAACAGTAAACAACCCCGCTGGCGTCTCTACATGTCGCTTCCGTACGCAGTCAGTGGAGCCCAAATGAATACGCCACGACGCTACGCTGACGTGACGTAGGTTTGCAGCCGGTGGAGCCCGGCCGTGTGGTTCTGCTCGTTAGTAATTAACTCTGACATTGGATGTTCACTTCTTCACACAGATGAGTATTGAAAAATATTTTTAATACCCCCCCCCCCTCCCAGGACCACACCACCACGAATAGATTCCTGTCCTGTGGGAAACACTGTATAATGTAGCCTAGTATAACATGTTAAAATAAATGCAATGTGTGGGCTTTGGTTTTTGATTGATTGGTCAGAATTTCACAATTTCATTTGTCATTATTACAAATTATCCATCCATCCATCCATCTTCTTCATCCTCTTGAGGGTCGCGGGGGGGTTGGAGCCTATCCTAGCTGACATTGGGCGAGAGACAGGGTACACCCTGGACAGGTCGCCAGACTATTGCAGGGCTGACACATAGAGACAGACAACCATTCATGCTCACATTCACACCTACGGACAATTTAGAGTTATCAATTTATTACAAATTATGATGATCATTATTACTGTGATTAGATCATTCTGATTAATGACTGACCATTAAGACATGTTTCTGATAAATATTTTAATGTGCACAATAATAACCTTTCACATTGTAATCATATTTTTATTTGTTATCTTTTGCATATGTGTCGCTGCTCCGTGTGTGTCTGAGCAGAGTGCACGTGCGTTGTGCACCCGCCTAGAGACGCATATTACTAACTTGTTTAACAGCGAAATACTGCACCGTTGACTTTAGACCAGGTTTTTGTTGGTCACTGGCGCATTTGCTTTTTATGCCATCTAACTAGGAACGCGTCATGACTGCGCCTGACCACTCCTCATTTTTAGACCAACACACCCAGAGAAGCGCAAATTCATTTGCTAGTTAGACGACGAGGGCACAGGGTGTGAAAATGACAACTGCGCCTGCATCTAAAAAGCAATGACACTTGCGACATGGATTATGCGCCCTCCGCCGTCTGCTTTAGACCATCTAAATAGGGCCCTAGGTGTCAGCTTGTGCTCCCCAAAACCTACCATCCTCTTGTCCTCAAAGAACTTCACCATGAAATGGGACATTTGGGCACAGACAGGACAATAAAGCTGATCAGAGAGCGTTTCTTTTGGCCAAAAATGCAGCGTGATGTGGAGCACTTTGTGACAAGTGTATGTGAATGCCTCTAGAAGAAAAAAAAACAAACCGAACCACAAGAGCTCCTGTATTGAAGCTCTTGGTGGTTCAGGACAGTAGTCAACGATATGGGGTGTCTTGTCAGGACACAGAAAGCAGGAATGTCCCTTTAAAGATTTATTATGGACTTCCGGTATGGCGGCGACTAGGCTTGTAGTGTAGTTGGAGAGCTCCCAGAGTGGTTCATTATTTCCCCTTCGTCAGAGTGATTAACGTGTTTACAGCCAAGATAGTGAGACAAACGAGAAAATGGCAACAAAAGACACAGACAAACTTGGCACAGGTGAAGCTAATGCTACTGTGGACTCCCTGCATGCTAGCATATGCGCTATCCACGCTGACATTAAAGCGGGTCATCTGGACATGAAAAGAGAACTGAGTGGATTTTGTGAGATAATCAAGAGAGACATGAAGGAAGAGCTCAGAAACTTCAAAGAAGAAGTTAACAAGAAACTGAGTGAGATCGGTGCAGAACTCAAGAACACAGTCTAAGATGGATAAAGTGGAGAACCGAGTGGCAGAGGTGGAAGAGGGGACTGTTAACACTAAAGACGTGCTTCTACAGGCTTTGAAAGAACAAGAGCGTATTCAGTCCAAGTTAACAGACTTAGAAACACGCTCCCACAGAAATAATCTCCACATCTTTGGGATTCCCGAGGGAGAGGAGGGGAGCGATGCATGCGAGTGCATTGACCTTAAAATACAACGTTGCCACCGGTCACTCGGACCAAAACCTCCACCACAAGCCACTCCTAGATCTATGATCGCATATTTCCTCGTGTACAGAACCAAAGAGCTGGTGCTGAGCAGCACATGGAGAAAGAGAGAGATGTACTTCAAAGGAAAAAGAGTGTTCTTCGACCACGATTATCCCGCAGACGTTATAAAAAAGAGAAAGGAATATGCGACACTGAGGAAGGTGTTAAAAGAACGTGGAATCAGATCCCAAACACCCCCACCTGCAAAATTACGAGTCTTTTATGAAGATGGACCCACCACATACAACAACGCAAGAGAGGCCACGGAGGACATGCGGAGGAAAGGGATCCTTAAGGATGGAGAGGGAACCGAGGAGAGTATGACACCCACCAACACGCACCAGACAGCTGCGACACCCCACAAAAAACTGGGAGAAAACATGTGGGAGATGAGTGGGCCTGCAAAACGTCGTAAGCTCCGGAGATTCCAACGAAGCATCGCACACCAGGAGAATACGACCTGAGATGCACCCGTGAGTGATAAGGGAGGAAATATGATAATGATAAAGATGATAACTACCATACTTGTCTTTTTTTTTTGTGTTTGGACTATCCTGTTTTCAGAACAGACGGGATCTGGTCAGGGTGTTTTCGGACTGAATGTTGGTTGAATATTACAGATCCCTCAATATTATTAACATGGTTATATGTGTAAGAGGTCTTAGCTTACAATGTTGTTAAAACACTGATAGGACCGTTTTTGGGTGACTGAAGCTGCACTCAAGCCACTAACTGTATGCACCATAATCGCTTATAGGACGATGTTAGGATGCATCAGAAGGGGCCCTCCTAGTGGAGGCTTCCCCTCCCAGTTCAGAAGTTGTTATTTCACTTCACTGTTGGAGGTTTTTTCTGTTTTGTTGTTCCGTGTAGCACAGATGTTTTTTATTGACATGTCTAAGCCAAGGGAGATGGGAAATATGTGCATTAAAAGGTAGAATGATGAACCAGAGTACAAAGTAATTACTTTAAATGTTAACGGTCTGCAAAATCCTATCAAAAGGAGCAAATTAATTATGAAAATGAAAAGAGAGAAACAACAAATCATTTTTTGGCAGGAGACTCACCTTAATGATAAAAAGCATGAAAAGTTTAAGCGTTTGGGTTTTAAAAATGCTTATTATTCATCTTACGAGCATGGACAGAGGAGAGGAGTTATAATATTAATATCTAACAAAGTTACATTCCAGCTCTCAAAACAGATAATGGATACAGAGCGAAGATACATTCTAATTAAAGGTTATATTGATCACAAACAGGTAACACTACTAAATGTGTATAGACCCCCAGGAAATGATAAATCATTTATAAGGAAAATATTTGATCTGATTGCTGAAGAGACCTCTGGGGTCCTCATCTGTGGTGGATACTGGAATATTCAACTACAACCCTCCCTTGACACCACTAATGTGACAAAAAGGATTAATCCGGAAACAGTCACTGTTAAGAAACTTCTTCTTGAAGTAGGTATGATGGATGTATGGAGGGAATTTAACTCATCAGAAAAACAGTTTACCTTTTTCTCCCACCCTCATAACGTACATTCAAGAATTGACTACTTTTTCATGTTCAATTTAGAAAGACACAGAATTATAAAATGTCAATTAACAACGAGCGTAACCAGATCTGGGCAGGTGCGTTCATGGGTGGACTGTCATCACACGTGTGAAGTTTCGAGCAAATTGGACAATGTCAATGTATAATAGGGCATTTCCTATTTTCACAAGGGGGCAGCATGATTGCCTGCAAGCATATGGAGGCGTTGAGGGTGGGGCTCTCGTTTTGTACAGAAAATTTTAAGCAGTTTGGATGAAGTATGTGGGAGAGATAACTGCTTCAAGATGCATGGCGATGCATCAAATATGGTGGTGCCATGGAGGCCATGCCCCTTGACATTGAGAAAAGCTTTTAATAACTTTTGATCAGCATGGACTCTGGATGATCTGTAAAAAAAATTTGAAGTGGATTGGATGAAATCGCTAGGACTAGTTCGTTAAAATACAATGTGGAAATCAAGACAAAATGACAAGTCAAAATCAAAATGGCTGACTTCCTGTTTGGAGTAGACCATTGGTGCAAGAGACTTTTATGTGTGTCTGGACAACATACACATGTGTACCAATTTTCATGTTCCAACTACAAAAAACCCCCTATGGGTAGGGGTTTTTGAAAATTTCAAGGGGGCGCTATAGAGGCATTTTATCCACCCCATGGGTGACCTTGACCTGTGTAACAATTTTCATGAGGAGATGAGGCTGATGAAGCCATCAAAAAGCCAAACGTATTTGGTGGCGAGGGAACAATAGTCGCCATGCTGCCACATGGACACCATTAGACGTACCTTCACAATGTTCTTAGTTTCACCAACTTACTAACTGCATGCATTAGAAGTGGAATGATGTTGATGCGGTCAAGTTTGTGGTACGTGTCAGTACGTGTTAAAGTAAAAACTGGTCACGTCCTTTTACCACCGGGGGGCGCTATGAGTAAGGTGGGATATTAACATATCGGGGCGTTCGGGGTGGAGCCATCATCATGTCCAACAAGTTTGAATCTGCTGAGATCAAGAGACCGGGGGCCTGAGGCACGTGGGGGCTGTGGCGCGAAGCGAGAAAGGAGAAAAAACCTGGCAGGAGCGAAAAAATGCAATGTTTTGTTCATCCACCAGGGGCACTGGGGGTGTAACTAAATGTGCGCAGGTGTGTCCAGGGGCGGACCCTCATCACACATGTGAAGTTTCGGGATCGGGATTGATAGTCGCTACGCCGCCACATGGACACCATTAGACACACAGCGTTCATAAGGTAGCTTCACCAACTTGTTCTGCATGCATTGGAAGTGGAATGAAGTTGATGCGGTAAAGTTTGTGGCATTGTCAATCAATCAATCAATCAATTTTATTTATAAAGCCCAATATCACAAATCACAATTTGCCTCACAGGGTTTTACAGCATACGACATCCCTCTGTCCTTATGACCCTCGCAGTGGATAAGGAAAAACTCCGCCAAAAAAAAACCTTTAACGGGGAAAAAAACGGTAGAAACCTCAGGAAGAGCAACTGGGGAGGGATCCCTCTTCCAGGACAGACAGACGTGCAATAGATGTCGTACAGAACAGATCAGCATAATAAATTAACAGTAATCCGCAATAGTACATGTTAAAGTAAAAACTGGTCACTTCCTGTTACCACCGGGGGGCACTGTGACTAAGGTCGGATATTAACATATCGGGGCATTCGGGGCGGAGCCATCATCATGTATAGCAAGTTTGAAGCTGCTGAGATCAAGTATGTGGGTGGGAGAGCCGTTTGAAATTCGATGGCAAGAAAAAGAAAAGTCGCCAAAATTTGTCACGCCCTAGCGGCCACGACCCTTAACTTAGAGAAAAGCTTTTAATAACTTTTGATCAGCATGTTGTCAGGATGATCTGTACCAACTTTGAAGTTGATCAGACAAAATCCCTAGGAGGAGTTCGTTCAAATTTAAGTTGTGGAAATCGCCATAACAACAAAATTCAAAACAAAATGGGCGACTTTCTCTTGGGATTTTACCATGACGTTAATAGACTTTTTTGTGCGTCTGTGTATGATACATGTGTGTACCAAATTTCGTTTGCCTACGACAAAGTAACCCCAAAGGGGAGGGGTTTTTGAAAATTTCTAGGGGGCGCTATTTCGGCATTTCGTGTCGACCATGTGCAAAAATACCGCATTTTGGATGTGGCTGGATGAATGTGGAAAGTTAGAAGCATTTTGAAATTAGGGAAAGGGGTGAAATTGGGACACAAAGTCGGGTAAAGAATAATAATAATAATTAAAGCTGCAAGCAGCTGTGATCGGGCCCTCGTATCGTCACGCAACTCGGGGGGGCTGGCAGGACGTCTTCTGACGTGTCAGTTCATTTCTGTCAAAGTTAGACATCGCATGCAGGAGTGACTTGGCATATCCCTGATACAGTGCTGGAATGACATATTTCACATTTTGTATCACTTTCTCTTTCCACTAGAGGGAGTTGGAGAGCGCAGTAATTATACATCATGTTTTTATACATCAAATACACACCACAGCATTTAACTTTCAGATAAATCAAAAGATAAGTGTTTTAGACCTACTTCCTGTCACCACTAGGTAGCACTATGCGTATCAGGAAATATGGTCATATAAATGTTTTCAGGGCAGGACTAATATGATTCATCTGAAGTTTGATGGAGATCAGAACATTTACTGCAAAAATATAGCAATTTCCTGTTTCATGGCGAGACCTCAAAATTAAACCCTCTGCAGCACGCATAGACACTAATAATATGTCATGTTTGTGTACATCAAATACACACCACAGCACTGAAATTTCAGGTGAATCAAAAAATAAGTGTCTGGTAAGAAGTACTTCCTTTCACCACTAGGTGGCGCTATGACTATCATGGAATATTGTCATATAAATGTGTTCAGGGCGGGACAAATATGAATCATGTCAAGTTTGGTGGACAACGGACCATTTACTCCAAATTTATAGAAATTTCCTGTTTCATGGTGAGACATCAAAAATAAACCCTCTGCAGCGCACATAGACACTAATGATATGTCACGTTTGTGTACATCAAATACACACCACGTGTGTTTAAGATGGGACGAATATGAATCATGTGAAGTTTGGTGGAGATTGGACCATTTATGCCAAAGCTACAGCAATTTCATTTTTCATGGCAAGACCTCAAGATTCAACCCTCAGCAGCGGGCGCGCCATTCAACATTGGGCAAGTCCTGTGATAACTTTTGGTCACAACGTAGTCACGCTTACATACACCAAGTTTGGAGCCAATCTGATTAAATCTGTAGGACAAGTTCGTTAATTTACAAGCCCTGGAAATGGGCAAAAACGCACAAAAGTGGCACAAGTAAATTCAAAATGGCGGACTTCCTGTTGGGTTTGGAGCATGGCTCCAAGAGGCTTTTTTGTACGTGATAGACTATTACAGGTGCCTACCAAGTTTCATACATGCAGGTCAAGGCAGCTTTGGGGGCTGCTTAATTGAAATATTCTAGGGGGCGCTGTTGAGCCATCTTGGTGCATCAAAGCACAAAAATCACATCAGACAACAGGACTTGTGACCTGTGATGTGTATGCCACGTTTGGTAAGTTTTCAAGCATCCCTTGTCCCTTTAAAACAACATCGTGTTTGATGGCGACCAAGGCGGCGCCACAGTGACAGCGTTTGATGAAAACTCAAAAGCTTCATTTTTAAGCATCATCAAGGTCTAAGGACTTAGACCAGCAAGTTTGAGGTGGGTCTGATTAACCTGCTAGAAGCGGGACATCAAAGAATGTATAAAGTAGCTTTCTGTTGCCAGAAGGTGGCGCTATGGCAGTGATTCAAAATTCCTCTGTAGATGTGTTCAGGGCTGGACTGTCATCATATGTGTGAAGTTTTGGCAAGATATTCCCATGTGGAGTCAAGTTACAGCAATGTTTATCATCACGGCGAAACATCAAAGTTCGCCGCCAGGCTGTGGCCACGCCCTTCAACGAAAACTCACAGTTTCCACAATAAAGCGTCATCAACGTCTTCTGACTTTTTTTCCCAAGTTTGAAGTGGATCTGGTCAAGTCTGTAGGAGATGTACATTAAAGTCTAAAACATGACATTTCCCGTTGCCAGTAGGGGGCGCTATGTTTATTTCTAATTATTGACATATAGATGTGTTCAGGGCGGGACTGTCATCAATTCTGTGAAGTTTGGGCAAGATTGGACCATGTATGCTGGAGTTATAAACTACTTCCTGTTTAATGGCGAGACCCCTAACTTTGACGCCATCCCATGGTCACACGCATTGACGAAAACTCAAAATTTTGATAACTTTTCATCTTCAAGGTCTTGGGATGGGACAGACCATGGTTTGAAGTCAATCAGATGAAATCTCTAGGACTAGTTCGTTCATTTATGACCCCTGGAAATGGCCAAAAATGCATCAAAATTGCACAGTAAATTCAAAATGGCCGACTTCCTGTTGGGTTTAGAGCATGCCTCCAAGAGACTTTTTTGTAGGTCCTGGAGTGTTACATAAGCCTGCCGAGTTTCATACACGTAGGTTAAACTGGCTTCAGGGGCTGTTTCCTCAAACTTTTGTAGGGGGCGCTATTGAGCCATTTTTTGCAACCCATGCACAAGACCCTTAAAATATCAAATTTTTCACCAGTTCTGAGATGTGTGCAAAGTTTCATGAGTTTTCGGGTATGTCAAGCCTCCCAAAAAGGCAATTCATTTGGAGGAATAATAATAATAATAATAATTAAAGCTGCAAGCAGCGATGAACGGGCCCTCGCACCTTCACGCAACTCGGGGGGGCTGGCAGGACGTCTTCTGACGTGTCAGTTCATTTCTGTCAAAGTTAGACATCGCATGCAGGAGTGACATTGCATATCTTTGATACAGTGCTGGAATGACATATTTCACATTTTGTGTCACTTCCTCTTTCCACGAGAGGGAGTTGGAGAGCACAGTAATTATACATCATGTTTTTGTACATCAAATATACACCACAGCATTTAACTTTCAGATAAATCAAAGTGTTTGAGACCTACTTCCTGTCACCACTAGCTAACACTATGAGTATCAGGAAATATGGTCATATAAATGTTTTCAGGGCAGAACTAATATGAATCATTTGAAGTCTGATGGAGATCAGAACCTGTACGGCAACAATATAGCAATTTCCTGTTTCATGGCGAGACCTCAAAATTAAACCCTCTGCAGCACGTATAGACACTAATGACATGTCATGTTTGTGTACATCAAATACACACCACAGCACTGAAATGTCAAGTTTTTCCAAAGATAAGTGTCTGGTAAGAAGCACTTCCTTTCACCACTAGGTGGCGCTATGACTATCACGGAATATTGTCATATAAATGTGTTCAGGGTGGGACGAATATGAATCATGTCAAGTTTGGTGGACAACAGACCATTTACTCCAAATTTATAGCAATTTCCTCTTTCAAGGCGAGACATCAAAATTAAACCCTCTGCAGCGTGTGTAGACACTAATGGTACGTCATGTTTGTGAACATCAAATATAGACCACAGCACTGAAATTTCAGGTGAATCCAAAGATAAGCGTCTGGTCAGAAGTATTTCCTTTCACCACTAGGTGGTGCTATGACTATCATGGAATATTGTCATATAAATGTGTTCAGGGCGGGACAAATATGAATCATGTCAAGTTTGGTGGACAACGGACCATTTACTCCAAATTTATAGCAATTTCCTGTTTCAAGGTGAGACATCAAAATTAAACCCTCTGCAGTGTGTGTACACACTAATGGTACGTCATGTTTGTGAACATCAAATATAGACCACAGCACTGAAATTTCAGGTGAATCCAAAGATAAGTGTCTGGTAAGAAGTACTTCCTTTCACCACTAGGTGGCGCTATGACTATCACGGAATATTGTCATATAAATGTGTTCAGGGTGGGACAAATATCAATCATGTCAAGTTTGGTGGACAACGGACCATTTACTCCAAATTTATAGCAATTTCCTGTTTCATGGCGAGACATCAAAATTAAACCCTCTGCAGCACACGTAGACACTAATGATATGTCATGTTTGTGAACATCAAATATAGACCACAGCATTGAAATTTCAGGTTAATCCAAAGATAAGTGTCTGATAAGAAGTACTTCCTTTTGACACTAGGTGGCGCTATGATTATCAGGCAATATGGTAATGAAAATGTGTTCAGGGTGGGACAAATATGAATCATGTCAAGTTTGGTGGACAACGGACCATTTATGCCAGAGCTGCTACAGCAAAATGTATTTGTTAATAATTTGTGCATATTTGTACCGAACAAAATTCTTTTGATAACTTTCGATCAGGTCCAGCTGACGACTGTCTGTGCCAAGTTTCACACCGATCGGACAAAATCCCAAGGAGGAGTTTAAAAAAGCAGGTTTTCCAGTTTTCATGATTTTGTGAAAAAAAATTATAGGTGGAAATGGGCGTGGCCCAGCCCAGGTGATTCAGCACTATTCAGGGAATCTGGGGATATGAGGCTGTTGAATGTGTGACATACAGTGTGGGAGTTATAGCCCAAAACGCGTTGACCTTGGTTATAGTTCCCCCTGCTGACGGACCTATGTCATTTTTTGCGTCTGAGGTACGTGCAGGGGTCTGGACTAACCCTCCAAATGGCACCACCCTCCCTTGCACGGTTTAGCCTGCAGCATCACTTTTACCAACGGAAAAATAAAAATAGAGAAAAACTATAATAATAATAATAATAAAAACCCGAACAAAAACAATGCAAGCATACACAGTTCCCAGGCCCCGCGGGCTTGGACCCCTAATAATAATAAAAACCCGAACAAAAACAATAGGGTTCCCAGCACCGCTGGTCCTGGGAACCGCGTATGCTTGCAGTCGCGGTTCCCAGGCCCCGCGGGCTTGGCCCCCTAATGATAATAATAATAATAATAATAAATCCTTGCATTTCAATAGGGTCCTCGCACTGCTAGGTGCTCGGGCCCTAATAATAATAACAATAAAAAATCCTTGCATTTCAATAGGGTCCTCGCACCGCTAGGTGCTTGGGCCCTCATAATAATAATAATAATAATAATAATAATAATAATAATAAAAAATCCTTGCATTTCAATAGGGTCCTCAAACCGCTAGGTGCTCGGGCCCTAATAATAAAAAATCCTTGCATTTCAATAGGGTCCTCGCACCGCTAGGTGCTCGGGCCCTAATCAATCAATCAATCAATCAATCAATTTTATTTATAAAGCCCAATATCACAAATCACAATTTGCCTCACAGGGCTTTACAGCATACGACATCCCTCTGTCCTTATGACCCTCGCAGTGGATAAGGAAGAACTCCCCAAAAAAACCCCTTTAACGGGGAAAAAAACCTGGTAGAAATCCTTGCATTTCAATCAGGTCCTCGCACTGCTAGGTGCTCGGGCCCTAATAATAAAAAATCCTTGCATTTCAATAGGGCCCTCGCACCGCTAGGTGCTCGGGCCCTAATAATAATAAACAGCGCGATTTCAATAGGGTCCTCGGACAACTTCGTCGTCGCTCAGGCCCTAATAATAACAATAATAAACAGTACAATTTCAATAGGGTCCTCGGACGACTTCGTCGTCGCTCGGGCCCTAATAATAATAAACAGCGCGATTACAATAGGGTCCTCACGGATGACTTCGTTGCCGCTCAGGCCCTGATAAACAGAACGATTACAATAGGGTCCTCACGGACGACTTCGTCGTCGCTCAGGTGTCTCCAGGTACTCTGTGGGATGCTGCAAAGGTGGTAATAAGGGGAAAGCTTATACTGTGGTCCTCAATTAAAAAGAAAGAGAAACAGAAGCAAATAAATGACTTGTTACAGAAACTAAGAGTCCTAGAAGCAAAACACATAGAATAGTAGATAGTCAAGAGGAGATAAAAGCTAAGTTTTTCAAACAAAGATATTATGATAATGGGCCAAGAGCTAAAAAACTGTTGGCATGGAGGATAAGAAGGCAAGAGGAGGAAAGGTCCACTCATAAAATTAAGGACACACAATCTGGAAAAATATGTCACAAATTAAAAGAAATACAAAACGCTTTTGAAAATTACTACAAAGATTTGTACACACAACCCTAAGGAGCTGACTCTTTAAGTATTATGCATTTTCTGAACTCATTGGATCTTCCATCCATTGGGACAGAACAGAACAAAATACTGATGAACGAAATAACACAAAAAGAGCTAGATAATGCGTTCATCTCACGACTTAAAACAAATAAAATGCCAGCTGAGGATGGATACACTGCTGAATGGTATAAAACCTTCAGAGAGCTATTCTCCACAACATTATTGAAAGGCTTTAATTTTGCATTTGGTGGAGGAGAAACACCAGCATCTTGGAGACATGCCATCATTTCTGTTATCCCTAAGGAGGGCAAAGATAAATCTGAGTGTAGCTCATACAGACCGATATCGATCTTAAATTTAGATTATAAACTATATGCCTCAATAATTGCAAAAAGATTAGAAAACATACTTCCAAACATAATAGATGAAGATCAGACTTGGTTCATCAAAACTAGACAGTCACAGGATAATATAAAATAAGCTTTACATTTAATGGAGCGCATGAGTAAAAGTACAGATGAGTCTATGGTTCTCAGCCTTGACGCCGAAAAGGCTTTTGATTCAGTTAGGTGGGATTACCTATACTTAACACTACATAGATTTGGTTTTGACACCAAAGTTATCTCATGTTTAAAACACTTATATCATTCTCCCATGGCCAGGATCAAAATAAACGGTAGTCTGACCAACCCTGTGCCACTTGAAAGAGGCTGCCGGCAGGGGTGTCCCTTAAGTCCGGCTTTGTTTGCTTTATTTATTGAGCCTCTTGCTCAAGCCATCAGAGAAGACCAGGATATAAGAGGAATTATGATTAAAGGCACTGAGTTTAAGACCTGCCTTTACGCAGACAATGTATTAGTTACTCTTTTGCAACCAGATTTGAGTTTACCAAAATTAATCTCCTCCTTGAACACATCTGGTCATTACTCAGGTTATAAATTATACATATACAAAACACAAGTTATCTTATATAATTATACATCCTCAGAACAAATTCAATTAAATTTTATTTATAAAGCTAATATCACAAATATCAGCTAAATATCACAAATCACAATTTGCCTCACAGGGCTTTACAGCATACGACATCCCTCTGTCCTTATGACCCTCGCAGCGGATAAGGAAAAACTCCCCAAAAAAAACCCTTTAACGGGGGAAAAAAATGGTAGAAACCTCAGGAAGAGCAACTGAGGAGGGATCCCTCTTCCAGGACGGACAGACATGCAATAGATGTCGTACAGAACAGATCAGCATAACAAATTAACAGTAATCCACATGACACAATGAGACAGAGAAAGAGAGAGAGAGAGAGAGAGATGCAGGTAATGACAGTAGCTTACAACAACATTATTGAAAGTAATAATATTATAGTTATAGTTCTGGCTACTGCGGTACAATATGTTGAAAGTATGTATTAATATCTGGCAGTATACAAGTGTGACAATAGTCATATGTGTATAATAACAGTAGAAGTATGACTAATGACTAATGATGGCAGCAGCAGCAGGAGGCATCTGGCAGGACCACGGCAGCAGCACAACCACACACGTCACGCTGTCCAGGCACCGCTGCGATATGAGTTAATCTGAGAGACAGTGGAGCACAAAGGCTCCGGAGAAGAAGCTGAGTTAGTGACATCCAGAATGGCCGAGTTAGCAAGATGCAGTAATAGAATACGAGAGAGAGAGAGAGAGAGAGAGAGAGAGAAGGAGAGAAGGTGCCCGGTGTATTATAGGGGGGTCCTCCGGCAGACTAGGCCTAAGTCAGCCTAACTAGGGGCTGGTACAGGGCAAGCCTGCGCCAGCCCTAACTATAAGCTTTATCAAAGAGGAAAGTCTTAAGTCTAGTCTTAAATGTGAAGATGGTGTCTGCCTCCCGGACTGTAACAGGAAGATGATTCCACAGGAGAGGAGCCTGATAGCTGAAGGCTCTGGCTCCTGATCTACTTTTGGAGACTTTAGGGACCACGAGTAACCCTGCGTTCTCAGAGCGCAGAGTTCTGGTGGGATAATATGGCACTATGAGCTCTCTAAGATATGACGGAGCTTGACCATTTAGAGCTTTATAAGTTAACAGTAGGATTTTAAATTCAATTCTGGATTTTACAGGGAGCCAGTGCAGAGAAGCTAAAACAGGAGAAATATGATCTCATTTCTTAGTTCCTGTTAGTACACGTGCTGCTGCATTCTGAATTAGCTGGAGAGTTTTTAAGGACTTACTAGAGCTACCTGATAATAGAGAGTTACAGTAATCCAGCCTTGAGGTAACAAAAGCGTGGACCAATTTTTCTGCATCTTTCGGGTCAGGATAGGCTTTCGCAATATTACGCAGATGAAAAAATGCAGTCCGTGAGGTTTGTTTTAAATGAGAATTAAAAGACAAATCTTGATCAAATATTACTCCGAGGTTTCTTACGGTAGTGCTAGAGGCCAGAGCAATGCCATCTAGAGAAACTATATCATCAGATAAAGAGTCTCTGAGTTGTTTGGGGCCAAGAATAATAACTTCAGTTTTGTCTGAATTTAACATCAGGAAATTGGTGCTCATCCAGGTTTTTATGTCTTTAAGGCAGTTATGGAGTTTAGTTAATTGATTACTTTCTTCTGGCTTCATCGATAAATACAACTGTGTATCATCCACATAACAATGGAAATTTATAGAGTGATTTCTAATGATGTTACCTAGAGGAAGCATATATAGAGTAAATAGGATTGGTCCGAGCACAGAACCTGGCGGAACTCCAAAACAAACTTTGGTACGATTCATTATGAACGTGAACAAACTGAAAACGATCAGATAAATAAGATTTAAACCAGCTCAGTGCAGAACCTTTTAGGCCAATTAAGTGATCCAGTCTCTGCAGTAGAATTTGATGGTCAATTGTGTCAAACGCCGCACTAAGATCTAATAAAACAAGTACAGAGACAAGTCCTTTGTCTGAAGCAATCAGAAGGTCATTTGTAATTTTAACTAGTGCTGTCTCAGTGCTATGATGCACTCTAAATCCTGACTGAAATTCCTCAAATAGATTATTATCATGGAGAAAATCACACAGCTGGTCTGCGACTACTTTCTCAAGGATCTTTGACATAAAGGGAAGATTAGATATTGGTCTATAGTTGGCTAACACCTCTGGATCCAGGGTGGGCTTTTTAGTAGAGGTTTAATTACAGCTACCTTAAAAGACTGTGGTACATAGCCTGTTAATAAGGATATATTGATCATATCTAATATATGAGTGTTAACTAAAGGAAAGACCTCCTTAAGTAGCCTAGTTGGGATGGGGTCTAAGAGACATGTTGATGATTTAGATGAAGAAATCAATGCGGTCAATTCTTGAAGAGAAATTGGGGAGAAGCAATCTAAATATATATTATGTTTTACAGCTGTGTTTGAGGTTAGATAGGTACTATCTGAGGACAGGAGGTCATGAATTTTGCCTCTAATAGTTAGAATTTTGTCATTAAAAAAGCTCATAAAATCATTACTGCTAAGGGCTAAAGGAATACAAGGCTCAATAGAGCTCTGACTCTCAGTCAGCCTGGCTACAGTGCTGAAAAGAAACCTGGGGTTGTTCTTATTGTCTTCTATTAATGCTGAGTAATAGTTTGCTCTGGCCCCTCTTATAAGTTTTGAGACTGTCTGTCCAGATTAAACGAGATTCTTCCAGTTTGGTTAATCGCCAATTCCTTTCAAATTTTCGCGATATTTGTTTTAACTTACGGGTTTGAGAGTTATACCAAGGAGCGAACTTTCTTTGCTTTTTTAACTTCTTTTTAAGAGGAGCCACAGAGTCAAGTGTTGTTCGCAGTGAGCCTACAGCGCTATCGACAAAATGAGCAAAGTCGGTACAGGAAACCTCTGTTACTGAGGGACTTGGTATTGAATTTAATGACGGAGTAATCTTTTCCTTAAATTTTGCGACAGCACTATCTGATAAACATCTAGTATAGTAACTGTTGCTGAGTGGCGTGTAATCAAGTAAAAAGAAATCAAAAGTAATCAGATAATGATCCGATAGCCAGGGATTCTGTGGAAAGACTTTTAGATTATCAATTTCAATTCCATACGTCAGAACTAGATTGAGGGTATGGTTAAAACAGTGAGTGGGTTCATGTACACCCTGACTGAAGCCAATGGAGTCTAATAATGAGATAAACGCGGTAGCCAGGGAGTCATTATCAACGTCGACATGAATGTTAAAATCGCCTACAATAATAACTTTATCTGATTTAAGAACTGAACTGGATAAAAACTCAGATACAAATTCAGAATACGGGCCAGGAGCACGTTACACTATAACAAATAAAAGTGGCTGCGAGGTTTTCCAGGTCGGATGTAAAAGACTAAGAACGAGGCTTTCAAATGAATTATAATCTAGTTTAGATTTAGGGCTGATTAACAGACTAGAGTTAAAAATGGCTGCAACTCCCCCTCCTCGGCCGCTGCCTCGAGGAATGTGGGTATTATTATGACTGGGAGGAGTGGACTCATTTAGACTAACATATTCATCTGGACACAGCCAGGTTTCAGTGAGACTGAGTAAATCAATATGATTATCTGATATTAATTCGTTAACTAACACTGCTTTAGATGATAGAGACCTGATATTTAACAGTCCGCATTTAATTCTCCTGTTTTGTCTTTCTGTCACAGAAGAGGTTTTAATTTTTATGAGGTTGTTATGCACAACTCCTCTTTGTTTAATTTTAGATTTAAATAATTTAGGTGGTCGGGGGACAGACACTGTTTGTATAAACCTATGAAAACTATGGCTGGGTAACTGAACTAGAAGCTCAGAGAGGCGTATAGGACTGCGACTCTGAGTCCTGGTCTCAACTCTGGGTTGTCAGGGATTTAAATTACTAATAAAGTTTGCCAGGTTCCTAGAAATGAGAGCAGCTCCATCCAAAGTGGGATGAATGCCGTCTCTCCTGATAAGACCAGGTTTTCCCCAGAAAGTTTGCCAATTATTAACGAAACCCACATCGTTTGCTGGACACCACCTGGACAGCCAGCGATTAAATGATGACATGCGGCTAAACATGTCATCACTGGTTAGATTTGGGAGGGGTCCAGAGAAAACTACGGAGTCCGACATCGTTTTTGCATATTCACACACCGAGGCAATATTAATTTTAGTGACCTCCGATTGGCGTAACCGGGTGTCATTGACGCCGGCGTGAATGACAATCTTACTGAATCTACGTTTAGCTTTAGCCAGCAGTTTTAAATTAGATTCAATGTCGCCCGCTCTGGCCCCAGGGATACATTTGACTATGGTCGCTGGTGTTGCTAACTTCACGTTTCTCAGAATAGAGCTGCCAATAACCAGAGTTTTATCCTCAGCGGGTGTGTCGCTGAGTGGGGAAAAGCGGTTGGAAACGTGAACAGGCTGGTGGTGAGCCGTGGGCTTCAGCTTGGAGCTGTGCTTCTGGCGAACCGTAACCCAACCTCCCGGCTGAACAGGAGTTACCGGAGGACAGTTAGCAGAGGCTAAGGCTATGCTATGTGGCTCCGCACCAGCTACAGGGGGCTGGCTAACTACCACAGCTACTGAATGGTTTTCCATGGTGCGGAGCCGCGCTTCTAATTCCCTAAGCCTCGCCTCCAACGCAGCAAATAAGCTACACTTATTACAATTACCACTGTCGCTAAAGGAGGCAGAGGCATAACTGAACATTTGGCACACCGAGCAAGAGAGAGCAGAGGGAGAAGCCATCGCTAACTTTAAAGCTAATGTAGCTACCAAGGCTAGTAACGTGCAAACAACAGCTAAGAGATTAGCGAGAAAGTCGTAGAAAGGAGGAGAGCTATAAGTGCTTAAACAGAACTAGTGTGGGTTAAGACTTGAAGTAGACGTTAAAGCAACGTTAAAGCAACTGAAGTGAGAAAACAGGCTACTAGAATTCACCAGAGCAGTACAGAGACGCTGTCACAGAAACACCGGAAATGACACAACTCGCTTACTGCAATACGTCAGCACGTCTGAGCACGTCCAAATGTGCAACCTTTGCAATTTTAAATGGGACAACGACAAGATTAAATAATTAGGAATAAAAATTCCAAAGGACTTATCTACCATTTATGCAATTAATTATCTGCCAATTACTAAAGAAATAAAGACAGATTTAAATAGATGGAGTTTATTACCACTGGACATACATAATCGAATAGACATAGTTAAAATGAACATATTACCACGATTACTTTTTCTCTTTTTATCAATACCTATAGAAATACCTGAAAAACAACTGATAGACTGGAAGAGAATGCTATCTGGGTTCATATGGAAAGGCTTCAAGCCTAGGATTAGATATCACACATTGCAACTGCCCAAAGACAAAGGGGGGTTGTCCTTGCCAAATATAACAAATTATTACAAATCAGCACATCTTAGATATTTGATTTACTGGTGCAACCCACATTATAATGCTAAATGGAAAAATTTAGAATTAAGCCAACTGGACATTCCCCTTCAGAGCTTACTTGGACACAGAAACTTATACTTATTACATAAACAAAACTGAAGTGATTGGACAAAAGCACCCTTAAACATTTGGTTTGATATATGTTGTAAAAGTAAACCGGATAATGATATTAAATTATTACGATGGATATCATGTGACAAAGATTTCAGACCCGCCCAGATGGACGGGCGTTTTCAACAGTGGCCTATTAAAGGTATTACAACATCCTGTCTCATTTCTGACAAAGGGAGATTAGACAGTTTTCAAACACTCAAGGATAGCTACTACTTAGAAAATCAAGACTTCTTCAGATACCTCCAAGTTAGAACCCATTTTAACAGTAATATAAAAACAACAGAGGAGTGCAACTTTGACTTAATTAACATTTTGACCGACGCATATAAATCTAGGTTAAATCGGAAATTGATTACCCAAATCTACTCATGTTTACAGTCAAGCGATGGATTTTCCACACTTTATGTTAAATCCATTTGGGAAAAAGAAGCAAAAATAACCATCTCAGAAGAGGATTGGCTGAACATCTGCAAAACTCAAATGAGCACTTCAAGTTCTGGTTATTGGAGGGAATTTACATGGAAAAACATGATTAGATTTTTTATCACCCCAAAAATTAAACAATCTCAGAAAAGCTAACCAAGCTATGGACGTTGCTGGCGGGAGTGTGGAAACCCCCAAGCAGACCACTTCCATGTTTTCTGGGACTGCCCAATTATACAACCTTACTGGCGGGATGTAGTAGACAAAATTAAATTAATAATGGTTTTTGAGTTTGAACACGATTTTTGTACAGTTTACCTTGGCAATATCTCCTCTGCGATGAATGCTCCGGACAAATATTTGGTTAAAATTATGTTAGCAGCCAGTAAAAAAGCTATAACAAGATGGTGGCTAACTAAAGAATCCCCATCAAGAGAGGAGTGGATTGGTATTGTAAAAGAAATATATAATATGGAGAAGCTGACTTTTTCCTTGAACCTGTGTATGGACAGATTTACTAAATACTGGAGAAAATGGATAGCTCACCTCGAATAGTTGACCCTGCACTGTAAAAGGAGATAATCAATAAACATGTATATAACCGGTGTTTATTGTATACCTATGTGAAAACCTTTTTGCTCTGTTTTGATGTGGAGAAAAGAACATGGACAAATGGAACAAAAATGATTGAAAAACCCTGGATCTACCTCTTGTCCCTTCAAAATGTACAAATGCTATGACTGTGACTCATGTATCCCTTGCTCTCCTTCACTTGCTCATCTGTGCAGTTCTTTGGTATTTAAGTGTTCTGTTTTACTGTAAAAGAAATAACTCAATAAAAATAAAGTTTAAAAAAAAAGATTTATTATGAACTCAAGGCATAGAACAGATTCACAGGCACTGTAGGCTACTCATGGAAGTGTGTGGTTCTAAGTGAGAAACAATCAGAAATCGACATCAGATTATTCAAATAAACTATCTCTACAGTTACACAAATTAAACAGTGCAAATAAGAACTAAACTGTAGTCTCACAACAGAAATACAGATTAACAGACTAAATAACCAGGACAAATAACTGAAAATATGCACTCAATGCAAATTTGTAGGAAATAACCACTACTAGAGTTCCAACAACACTGTAGAAATTGCTAACAGCGACTTATATAACAATCAAATCAATACTTACTGGTGGTCATGGACACACACAACAAGAAAAAACCCACTTAAGCTGTCTCAATTGACTGGAACTGCTTCAGTCCATCTGCTGCTCTTCACGAAAGGCCACACAAGTTACGTGTGTAGAGAGCCAAGCCGTGTGGGAGAGAGAGAGCGGACCGTGTGCAAAAGGCAAGCAGGGTGCAACAGGTTAACTCCTTGAGCCTTTTCCACAGCCACTGGTCTGGTATAGTACCTCTCATCCACCTGCACCTCGGCAGTCTGAACCTTCCCATCAACACTCCTGAAGGTCTTGGTGACCCCGTCCTATGGGCCACAGCGATTGAGGTAGCCTCTGGTCAATCACCATCACCACCGTACCAACACTGAGGTTCTCTGGTTTCCAGAACTGGTCTGTTGTGAGACTACAGTTTAGTTCTTATTTGCACTGTTTAATTTGTGTAACTGTAGAGATAGTTTATTTGAATAATCTGATGTCGATTTCTGATTGTTTCTCACTTAGAACCACACACTTCCATGAGTAGCCTACAGTGCCTGTGAATCTGTTCTATGCCTTGAGTTCATAATAAATCTTTTTTTTAAAACTTTATTTTTATTGAGTTATTTCTTTTACAGTAAAACAGAACACTTAAATACCAAAGAACTGCACAGATGAGCAAGTGAAGGAGAGCAAGGGATACATGAGTCACAGTCATAGCATTTGTACATTTTGAAGGGACAAGAGGTAGATCCAGGGTTTTTCAATCATTTTTGTTCCATTTGTCCATGTTCTTTTCTCCACATCAAAACAGAGCAAAAAGGTTTTCACATAGGTATACAATAAACACCGGTTATATACATGTTTATTGATTATCTCCTTTTACAGTGCAGGGTCAACTATTCGAGGTGAGCTATCCATTTTCTCCAGTATTTAGTAAATCTGTCCATACACAGGTTCAAGAACTGGTCAGCTAACACCTGATTGTGCCGCCACCTCTTCCGACTGAGGATTTCGGATTCGGGGTAAACCACGGGAGGGAGTGAAGAATCAGGCCGCCCCATGAGGAGGTAGTTGGGGGTTACCAGATCCACATCAGCTACATCTGTTGAAATATAGTCCAGCGGCTTAGAATTGAGGATTCCCTCGACTTCGATCAAGACTGTCTGCAAGACTTCTTCAGTCATTGTCTGTGCTCCCAGGGTAACATAGAGTGCAGCCTTGATGGATCGAACTTCCCGCTCCCAGGTCTCACCAAAGTGAGGTGCATTTGGTGGGTTGAACTGGAAGCGGATTTGCTGTTTAGCCAACTGGCTCTGCAATTCTTCACTCATGGCTTGGAAGCTTGCTCGGAGCTCAGACTCCGGTCAGGTCCCCTGGTCTGAGAGAAGCTCAAAGGGGGTTCCTCGTCGGGCCACGAACCACCTGAGAGACAGAAGGAAGGAGTCTGTGTCCATGTTTTGCATGGACACACCTAGTTGTCATGCACTTGTAGACTATTCCCCATCTCTTCTCCGTAACCCGACCTCGCTTGACCTGGAAGGGGCCGAAGCAATCCACCACTGTTGAGTAGAATGGAGGCTTCATGAGGCGGAGACAGCAAGGAGGTAGATCCGCCATCTTGGGAATAGTCGGCTTCGCTCTCCACTTCTGGCACTCCAGGCAGGACCTCTGATGGTGACGCACAGCCTCGCAACCTTGGAGGATCCAGAACTTGCGTCTCAGTTTTGCAAACACCCTTTCAGCCCCAGAATGGTGTATCTTGTTGTCTTACTGTCGTATGATGAGCTTGGTGATAGGGTGCTTGGGTTCTAGCACAATAGGGTGTACAATGTCTTCCTCCAGACTGGCAGAACGGCGCAACCTACCACCTACACGGATGAGGCCTTTAGCAGCACTGTACTGGTGCAAGTGCCAGGAGCCGACCAGTGGATGGAAAAGCTTTCTCGGACTGGAGGCACTGGATTTCGTCTGGAGAGCTGTCATGTTGTGCTCTCTGTAGGATCCGGAGTTCTGCTTCTGCATAGTCATCCACACTGGAAACGCTTGACAGTGAGGCCGTCCCGTGCAGTGACCTACTTGTGGCCTCAAGGAGATCTTCGAAGGTGGAGTGGTTTTCAACAGCTGGAATATCTGGAGCAGAGATGGTTGCTGTGAGGCCACAGAATGCTGTCTTCTTCATCTCTGTCTCATCCAGAGCCTCCATAACAGCAGGTGAGGATGGCTAACTGTTATGTGGTTGCTGTGGAAGGCAGGCCCATGACTGAACTAGTTTGGCTGGGCTAGATCGACCAGCATCATTCCTCTAGTGATGGCGTCTGCAGGGTTATTCTGTGTGTCCACATATCTCCATGATGTCTGTCAGCTCCTGGATCTCAGATACATGGGTTCCGATGAACACCTTGTATCTGCAGGACTCAGACTAGACCCAGGTAAGAACCGTGGTGGAGTCAGACCACGGTACGGTCTCTTTCAACTGGAGAGTGAACTCTCTCTGGATCAGCTGGGCGAGCTGAGCTCCGGTCAGTGCGGCACAGAGCTCAAGGCATGGCATTGACTGCTGTTTCTTCAGTGCTACCCGAGAGCAAGCAAGCACAAAAGCCACATAGACTTGACCTTGAGGATCTTCACCACGTAGGTAAGCGACCTGACCCATAGGCTGACTCCGAAGCGTCACAGAAGATGTGAAGCTCAAGGGTAAGGTCCCTTACATCAGCATCTAGTGGGAAGTAGCTGCGAAGAAGCCCACAGTCTCTGGACCAGAACTTTGGCCCTTGTGGTGAAGGGCAAGATATGACCTAGGGGATCATACTGGCTTGCTAGTATCTTATAGATACTTCGCATGGTCGTCTGGCTTGGGGCAACCGGGCAATGCCTGTAGTGGAGCGTGTCTTCCATGAAGTGCCAGCTGAGAACAAGTGTCAGCTCTTGAGCTTCCCCATGGGTCTGGGAGACCCATCTTTCACTACTGTCAGACTTGGCCTCCTTGGGCAAGTTGCTGACCACCTCTGGACGTTTACTGACCCACTGACGGATTTAGAAGCTGCCTGTGGCTAGGAGGGCTCTCAGTTTGGTCACGTGGGCAGACTCTGTAAACAGTTATCCACATAGAAACACTGTTCTACACTGTGGCGGACGTCTTCTCCTGGTTGACTGGACTCGATGACGTGCTTCTGAAGAGCAAAGATCACGCAACAAGGGCTGCAAGTTGTGCCGAATAGAAGGACCTCCCACTGGTACACTGATGGTGGTTCATCAGTCTTCAGGTCCCTCCAAAGGAACCCCAGCAAGGGCTTGGCTCTGTCCAAAAGGCGAACCTGATGAAACATCCCTTTGATGTCTCCACTTATTGCGACTCGATACTCTCTGAAGCGTAGCAGGACTCCAAGAAGTGAAGGTCCCAATGCTGGGCCAGGTAGGAGATAGCTGTTCAGACTCTGTCTGCCAAGCTGGTGTTGTGTCTCGACAAGTATGTTAATTTTATTCATGTTCATGTTTAGTGTTTCATATTTTATGTCATGCCTTAGTTTAGTTTCATGTTTAGTCCTTTGTTGTCATGAGCACTTTATGTTAAGTTAAAGTCACTCGTGGCCAGTCTCGTCGTGCACTTCCTGTTTTATTTTGTACTCACCTTTTCCCTCTCGTTTCAGACCCTGACTTCCTCCCTTTGTGTGATTTTCCCGCCATTGTGATTGTCTACCCCGCCCCTGATTGGTTTCACCTGTGTTCCCCTACCTCATGTATAAATAGTCCTTGTCTCCCTTTGTCTTGTTGCCAGTTTGTCTTGTTCAGTCTGTGTGATGCTAGGTTTTCATGTTATCAGGTTTGATTCTAAGTTGTGATATTTTTTGATCCTCATTGTGAGTGTTTTGTTTTGAACTTTGAATATCCTCCTTGAGAGCGCCTTTTGTTTAAATTGATTTTACCAAGTAAAATACTTTTGTTAAACCTACTGCGAGTCGTGCATTTGAGTCCCCCAGTTTCGTGTCTAAGGTCGTTACAGAACGAACTGGCCAAGTATGGACTCAACCGACCCGAAGAAACTCCAAACCGCCCTCTCTGCACAGGGCTCCAAGATCCATCAGCACGAGACACAGCTGAGCACTATCAGCCGTGGCGTGAAGGACCTCACAGAGCGTCAGGAGGAGTTTCAAGCCTCAGTCACCTCTCAAGTAAACCACCTGGTAGTGCAGCTACACCAAGTCCTCACTCACCTAGGGACTGCACCTTCAGTGACACCACCTGCTGAGATTCCTGCTGCTGCACCGACCATGAATCATGTTGCTCCGCTGTCTCTGTGTTTGGCCTCACCGGAAAAGTTTTCGGGGGACTCAGGTGACTGTAGAACTTTCTTAGTCCAGTGTGACCTGCACTTCAGGCACAACCTGGCAGCTTTTGTGTCAGACCAGGCTTTATTGTGTCCCATTTAACTGGCAGAGCTGCCGCTTGGGCCACTGCCGAATGGTCCAGAGACTCTAACATCTGCCAGTCACTCACAGTTTTCCAAGATACCATGAGCAAAATATTTGATCACACCTCACCTGCCAGAGAAGCCTCTTGGGCCCTCATGCAGATCAAGCAGCGCCAACGTCAAGTAGTCGATTATGCCATTGAGTTCTGCACTGTAGCCACAGGTAGCGGGTGGAACACACCAGCTTTAATAGACATTTTTATGAATGGACTCTTGGAACCCATTAAAGATCATTTAGTGCCCTTAAAGCTCTTCCAGGATCTAGAAGCCATCATAGCCACGTCAATTCATGTGGACAACAGGCTCCGAGAGAGGGAGAGAGAGCGGCGTTGGACTGCAGTTCCTCCTCCCAGTCATCAGGGGTACACTCCGGGGATCCAACCTTCAAGGACTTCTCCGTTCCCCATGTCGGCAGGTTCCGGGAAGACAGCACCACCACGTGCATCGGAGGAGCCAATGCAGCTGGGGAGGACCAAGATCTCTCCAGAGGAGAGACAGCGTCATCTGCAGGAGGGGTGCTGCTTCTACTGCGGACAGCTGGGCCACCAACTTGCCACCTGTCCGGGAAAAGATCGAGCTCACCAGCCATGAGGAGGGTGCTGGCGAGCAGGTTTGCCTCGGCCTTTCCTCCTTGATCACTGACCCAGGTAAAACTTTCCATAAATAACCAGTCTGTAACTCAGGGGGTGTGAATTGACTCTGGGGCAGACGAAAGTCTCATGGACTGGAATCTAGCCCGACAAAACCAGGTTAAGACTGTTCCACTAACCCATCCTGTTAATGCGAGTGCCTTGGATGGTCGTTTATTGTTTAAAGTGACTCACTGTACTGAACCTATTCAGGTAACATTAAATGACAACCACACAGAGATCATGCAGTTTCATTTGTTTGACTCAGTGCAGCATCCGCTGATTTTGGAGTTTCCATGGCTGAAAAGACACAACCCTCACACTGATTGGCGCTAAGGCAAAATTAAGGGGTGGGGAGAAGAGTGTGAACACTCATTTAAAACTAATCATGTGACACGGACAGACATCCCTGAGGCTCCAGTGACGGAACTAAGCTCAGGCAACGACTTTGACTACCCAGACTTATCAAATGTACCCTTATGTTATCATGACTTAAAAGAAGTCTTTAACAAGACGAAAGCCATGTCACTCCCTCCTCATCGACCTTTCGACTGTGCCATTGACCTGCTACCTGGCACGCCCACCCCCAAGGGGTGCCTCTACTCCATCTCTGGGCCGGAGAGAGCAGCCATGGACGAGTACATCACCTCATCACTGAAGGCTGGAATAATCCGTCTGTCCTCCTCTCCAGCTGGTGCAGGCTTCTTTTTTGTGGGTAAGAAGGATGGCTCTCTCAGGCCATGCATTGACTATAGCCCCTTAAATGACATTATGGTAAAGAACCGTTACCCAATCCCGTTAATCTCCTCTGCTTTTGAAGTGCTCCAAACAGCCACAGTCTTCACCAAGCTAGATCTGAGAAATGCTTATCACCTCGTCAGGAAGAAGGAGATGAATGGAAGACAGGTTTTAACACTCTCAGTGGACATTATGAGTACCTTGTCATGCCTTTTGGACTTTGCAATGCTCCAGCTGTTTTTCAGACATTTGTGAATGATGTTTTGAGAGAGTTTTTGAATGTTTTTATGTTTGTGTACCTCGACGATATTCTGATTTTCTCACCAGATACTGAGACTCATACAGTTCATGTTCGCCCAGTCCTTCTGAAGCTGTTGGAGAACCAACTTTATGTCAAAGCTGAAAAATGTGACTTTTATGCAGCTACTGTCTCTTTCCTGGGCTACATCGTCACTGCCAACCAGGTACAAAAAGGTCAGTGCTGTGGCCAATTGGCCAACTCTGGACAGCAGGAAAAAGTACAGCAGTTCCTGGGGTTTGCCAACTTTTACTTTTACTTTTATTCGTAACTTAAGTTCTGTTGCCGCACCCCTGCATGCACTCACCTCTTCCAAGGCACCTTTTCAGTGGACCCCCCAGGCCGAGACAGCTTTCCAGTGCCTCAAGGAAAGGTTCACCACAGCACCGGTACTCACTGTTCCTGACCCCCAGCGGCAGTTTGTGGTTGAGGTTGACGCGTCCAACGAGGGCATTGGGGCGGTCTTGTCCCAGAGGTCCGCCAAGGACAACAGGATGCACCCCTGCACCTATCTGTTGCGTAAGTTGACTCCTGCAGAAAGAAATTATGATGTGGGAAACAAAGAACTGTTGGCTGTCAAGGCAGCGCTTGAAGAGTGGAGGCACTGGTTGGAGGGGGCAGAGCAACCTTTTTTAGTGTGGACAGACCATAGGAACCTGGAATATATCAGGAAAGCTAAGAGACTCAATTCACGTCAGGCCAGATGGACCCTGTTCTTTAACAGGTTCAACTTCACACTATCTTTTCGACCAGGCTCACAAAATACTAAACCAGATGCTCTGTCCTGCATTTATGACCCTGAACCTATTGCCAAAGAACCTGAAACAATCCTTCCACTGAACTGTGTGGTTGGAGCGGTTTCATGGCAGACAGAATCTGATGTGAAGCAGGCAAATTTTGTGACTCCGGCACCTAGTGGGTGTCCACATAACCGTTTGTTTGTCCCTGTGTCATTACGCTCCAAGGTAATCCACTGGGCTCACACGTCCATGCTCACATACCATCCAGGTGTCAAGCGAACCATGTACGTGATCAAGCAGCAGTTCTGGTGGCTGGCCATGGAGAAGGCGGTCTCCGAGTATTTGTCGGCCTGTCCAGTATGTGCCCAACATAAGACCTCGCCTCGGGCCCAAATGGGCCTGCTTCACCCGCTGCCTGTTCCTCAATGGCCATGGTCCCACATCTCCGTGGACTTTGTGACCGGACTGCCACTTTCAAGAGGTAACACGACCATCCTGACAGTGGTTGACCGCTTCTCTAAAATGGTGCATTTCATTCCCCAAGTTACCCACTGCTAAGGAGACAGCAGAGGTCATGATGAATCATGTCTTCAGGATCCATGGTTTCCCCAGTGATATTGTTTCAGACAGAGGACCACAGTTTGTCTCGCGTTTTTGGAAGGAGATTTGCCAGCTCCTCGGCGCCACCGTCAGCATGTCCTCTGGCTACCACCCGCAGTCCAATGGTCAGACTTAACGCCTCAACCAGGAGCTCGAGACTTGCCTCCGATGCCTCGTCTCCCAGAACAAGGCCACCTGGAGTGACCACCTCACCTGGGTGGAATACACCCACAATACTCTTCCCTTGGCTGCCACAGCCCTCTCATCCTTCCAGTGCACCAACGGCTACCAGCCTCCGCTGTTCCCGGCCGATGAGAAGGTCAGAAGCTGTTGCTGCAAGTACTTCATTGGACTTTGGAGTGTCCAGCCCAGGTTAGTCTTAACTGCTGCCGGGCCACCAGGGGGGCCCAGGTGCACTGGCTCGGTTGGAACGATCAGATTGGCATGGTCTGAACCAATTAGGAGGGTTGGCTGAGCTCCATCTATGGGCAGGATTGCCAAGCCTTGTAGGTGACGGTACTTCTTCTGGAGCTGAGAAATTGGGTAGCTGTACTGAGACAGGCCAAGGTGTTCACCTGTGAAGGCACCTCGTATGGGGAACCTCTTACGTGGCTGGGATGCTGGGGAAATGGTGAAGGAGACTCTTGAGCCTGGCAGTGTCTTGAAATCCTGGCGGATAGTACGGAGAGCAAGGTCTTCGGCTTGACCCTTTATTCCCAGGCGTCATGCTGCTGAGGTTCTCTCCGAACCATCTTCCGGCACTGCATATGTGTTGAACACTCTATCCTGGTAATGCAGGTCAACTCGAACGATCTTAAGAAGCACTTGGCTATATCTGTTTGGCTGATCCAGGTAGTCAGTCTCGGCTGTCGATTTGAGAGTTGGTTCATTCTCACTCCTCTGGTTGACCTCGTGCAGGACGGAGAGGTGTTTGGACTTAAAAAGTCGACAGGGCTTCTTCAGGTCGCAGGCAGAAGCTAGGTGAGAACGACCACATCTCCGACACCTTCTCTTGGCTTTGATCCAGTCCACTATCTCCCCTTTGGTCAGCTTAGTGAAGCGCTCACATTGGCTGAGGTAATGTTCTTACTCACAGTAGGGGCAGTATATTTTACCCTTACCTTGGGGCGGGACAGGAGGAGATACTTTGACGGGCATGTCAGAAGGAGGGTCTTTGGGGCTGTCTGTCCCATGCATTACTGTAGTGACCTTTACCTTAGACTTGGACTGCTTGGAGTCTTTCCTGTCCTTCTCATTGTGAGCTTGAAGGGAGGACTCAATATCCAGGCATCTGACTTCTGCCTTCAGCTACTCAGAGAAGTCAATGAGGGACAGCTTCATCTTGTCAGGATCCTTCCTGTATTGTTGACGACGAAACCTCTCTTGCTGATGCTTGGGGAGCCTGCTGCATCCCGACCAGCGACTGCACTCTGATGGCAAACTCATCAAGAGCCTTATCATCTCTGATGGGTGGTAGAAGTTCCATATCCTCTATCTCCTTCAGTGCACACTGATATGGATGTCCATAGCGCTCATCCAGCGCCTTTAGGGCTTAAGAGTAGGGCATGCGCGACTCTACGTGAGCTAGCACTAGGCGATGGGTGTGTGGCACCTTGATATGCTTCAACAGGATGGCATACTTATAATGCTCAGACTGCGAAGGATGCAGAAGGATGCTGAGTGAAAGTCGTAGCTCTATGTATTGAGCTCTGTCTTCTTTGTTGAAATCCGGAAATATTGGGCCTTCTACATTAGGAGGTGCATGCTGATACGCTGTAGGGAGATAAGGATAAAGGATGCCCTTGGTAAAGGTGGGGGGCCAAATAAGGGGGCTGATGTGTTGACTGGTGCACAGGCTGTGGCATATGGTGAGGAGAAGGATGTGGTGCAGGCTGAAGTGCAGGTGTGCGTGTCACCCAGTCTGGTGGTGGGTATGCAGGTTGTAGCACAGGTGGAGCAACTGGTGGGAGGAAAGGCAGAGGCGCGGTTTGCAATGGAGGTGGGTACCTCAGTTGAGACTCCTTACTTTGTTCATACTTGCTAAATGAAGCTGCATCGTCAGGGCTATGTGGGATAGGGTAGGATGACAGTAAACAGCCTGCTGATCCAGTTCTTGACAAGCGTACTAGCTTCTGGAGGCCCGGGGGTGGCCCACTGGGATGGCTGGGCTGAGGATACAAAACTGGATCCTGTACATTCTCCTGCTTGATAGCTTGGAGGTCATGGTGTGGATCAAGCACTTGCTGTGGGGGGTGAGTGACTCTGCTAAGAGGTGGGGGTAATGTCCACTGTTGCTCATGGACCTTCAAATCTCCTAGCTGGTGAGTTAGTTCTGCAGCTACACTTGACTGATCTTCAATTTGGGTATGGTGGAGGTCACGTGCAGTAGGAAACTGAAACACCTACTCTGTCTGGGTGGAGTTGACAGGTGTCTGATGCCGTGATGACCCCCTTGATGACTGAGCTGAAGACCGAGGGGTATGTTGCTGCAGAATGGTCTCCAAGAGCTCTGTTTGCTTCTTAGCCGTTTCACTCTGTTGTCACACTGTCTCTGCTGTCTGTCGTGCAGACTCCAAAGCTTGGTGGATAATGGCTTCGTGCACAGTCTGGATAGGTGGCATGGAGGAAGTGCTTCTAGCTGGATTGAGCTGTCCTCTTTCCTCTTCATGCCTATGCATCTGCTCTGTACTATGCCGGCCTGTATAGTCAACTATATAGTCTTCGAGGAAATTTGGGCGCTGCATTGTGCGTTTGGGCCGCACGGATGATGAAGCAGGGTTCCCGGTTGCCATATCATTGACTCAAATCCGGCTCGAAGGACCATAAATTGTATTGAAGCTTTTGGTGGTTCAGGAAAGTAGTCAACGATATGGGGTGTCTAGTCAGGACACGGAAAGCAGGAATGTCCCTTTAAAGATTTATTATGAACTCAAGGCATAGAACAGATGCACAGGTACTGTAGGCTACTCATGGAAGTGTGTGGTTCTAAGTGAGAAACAATCAAAGAAATCAACATCAGATTATACAAATAAACTATCTCTACAGTTACACAAATTAAACAGTGCAAATAAGAACTACACTGTAGTCTCACAACAGAAATACAGATTAACAGACTAAATAACCAGGACAAATAACTGAAAATATGCACTCAATGCAAGTTTGTAGGAAATAACCACTACTAGAGTTCCAACAACACTGTAGAAATTGCTAACAGCGACGTAACATGTTATATAACAATCAAATCAACACTTACTGGTGGTCATGGACGCACACAACAAGAAAAAACCCACTTAAACTGTCTCAATTGACTGGAACTGCTTCAGTCCATCTGCTGCTCTTCACAAAAGGCCATACAAGTTACATGTGTAGAGAGCCGAGCCGTGTGTGGGAGAGAGAGAGTGGGCCGTGTGTAAAAGGTAAGTGGGTGTAGGAAAGAGAGAGCGGACTGTGTGCAAAAGGCAAGCAGGGTGCAACAGGTTAACTCCTTGAGCCTTTTCCACAGCTCCCATGATGAGTATCAAGACCACTCAACCATTCGAGTTACTCTCAGTGGACTTCCGGCATCTTGAAAAGTCCAAAGGGGGCTATGAATATATTCTTGTGGTTATTGATCATTATACCCGCTTTGCCTAAGCTTATGCGACCACAAACAAGTCAGCAAAAACAGCAGCTGTAACTATTTAATGATTTTGCTATGAGGTTTGGTTTTCCCAAAAAAATACATCATGACATGGGCAGGGAGTTGAAAATCAGTTGCTGCACCGTCTAAAAGAACTCTGTGGTATAAAGGGATCACACACCACTCCCTATCACCCTCAAGGGAATGGGCAGACTGAAAGATTTAACAAAACAATTCTTTCCATGCTAAGAACACTGACAGAAGAACAGAAAAATGACTGGAAACGCTTCCTCCCCAAAGTTCTCCACGCATACAATTGCACCTCTAGTGATGCAACAGGCTATTCTCCATTCTTCTTGTTGTTTGGCAGATCACCTCGGCTTCCCGTGGACATCCTGTTTGGCATTGAGAGGGAAAACCAACCAGGCTCATATCAGGTTTATGTGGAGAAGTGGAAAAAGAGGATGGCAGAAGCCTATGAGATAGCATCTACACATGCAGGCAAATCAGCCAACAGGGGAAAGAGACAATATGACAATAAAATCTATGGTCCAGAGCAGGGCCACCCCTCCCTAAACGCATAACAGGCGCTGTGCGTAGGGCCTCATCTTCCATGGGGGGGCCACATTTTGCGCGAGGGGACGCATTTGCGCATATGCGCAATGGATGCGCACATGCGCTACCGTGAGGCGTGCGTAGAATCAGCTCGAGGAAGGAGAGAAGAGACCTGACCGCCCATGCGTCGCTGCAATGATTGACAGCACTCGACATCTGAACAATAAGAGGGGTGCGCTGGCAGGCACTTGCAGAGCTGCAGCAGGTGAAGAGTTGTCGACATGTCGTCCAAAAGAGCCTCAGGAGTATGTGCGGGGACAGGAGGGCGGGCGGGCGGGCTCCACGGAGGGGGAGACCCGAGCCTCGGGGGTATGTGAGGGGCCGGGAGGTCGGATGCTCCCAGAGAGGGGAGAGGGAGAAATATAGCTAAATAAGATGAAAATAGAAAAGAATGTCTCTGTATTTTATTTCTGTTTTCAGTGTTTAATTAAGGTGGGAGAGGCGGAGGGCTGAGGGAGATCGGACGCCTCCAGAGAGGGGAGAGGGAGAAATATAACAAAATAAGATTAAATAGGAAAAACCTGTCTCCCTCTTTTATTTTATTTTCAGTGTTTAATCAAGGGTGGGGGATTGAGGTGGTGGAAGTTACTTTCTTTTGATCAGTAATTGATGGCTATTTGTGACTCCGATTTATTTATTTATCCATTTCAGTTTGAAGTTATTTTTATTTAATATTTATTTATTTATTTATTTATTTCAGGTTGAATTTTTTATTTTATTTGACTCATACAGCCAAACTACTGTATCTACAGTTCATTTGTTATTGCCAGTAAAGGTTGTCAAGTTAAATGGCAAGTTGTTGTATGATCATTTTGTACCTATGATACATTTGGGATGGGGGCCTCCAAATAAAATTTCGCTTAGGGCCCCAATTTGGTCAGGGGCAGCCCTGGTCCAGAGTTGCATGTGGGCAGCCGTGTCCTGGTGAGGAATCTGACGGAGAGAGGAGGGTCAGGCAAACTCCGCTCATACTGGGAGGATGAGATCTACATCATCAGAGGATGTAAAGGAGATGACAGCCCAGTGTTTGAGGTCCAACCTGAAAATGGAAAAGGTAGGACAAAAGTCCTCCACAGAAATCTGTTACTGCCATGTGATTTTCTTCCTGTAGCAGAAAACACAAAACCACTTCAGAGCACAGAGCAAGTAAGGACAAGAGACAATCGTAAAACCAAACAGAGACTCACAACACAACACATCCAGCAAACAGACACTGATGAGGAATCAGATGAGGAGATTCCCACAGGAGTACTGTCTTGTTCATCCTCAGAACAGCGAGACCCATCTGCACTGAATCCCACAGCACAGGAACTCTGTCCGCAGAGCACATCTGATGTTTCAGACATGCCTCACGTGCCTCATGGAAATGAGGAGGAACAGGATGAAAATCTGACTGCTGACAAGAGAGAACTGGGGGACGCAGACAACAAGGATGACACTGGGAATCCAGAGGAATGTGTGGATTCTGACAATGAGATACAGGAGGAAACAGAACAGAGAGCAGGATATCCAAAAAGAGAAAGGAGAAAACCACAGACTTTCACATATGATCCACTTGGCCAGCCCAGCTTCACACACTGGCGGCCTTGGTAATGTAAGAGACTGATATAGCTCAGGGACTGTTTAAGTAAAAGACTGAGAAAAGAGACTCTTACCCTTTACAAGAATATACACTGTAGTTTTTGGCTTGGGAAGAGAGCTGGACACACAATCTGTTGGCTGAAGTGTGTCATGGATTATAAAGTATTGGGTATAAGGACTACTAGAGAAGGAAACCCAACCTAGTACAAGAACTGATAGTTTGGTAGTGATGTGAAAAAGGGGGTAATGGGTATGTGAAGTGACACTGTCACAGACAATCATAATCACAGTGCACAGTGATTATGGGGCTAAAAGAGAAAAACAAAAGTCATATCCTTTATGTTTAATAAGTACATGTTCCCCATTTATTGCAATGTCTTTCTGGATTTAGAGGTAAAAACAATTTACCAGTGTAGTTAAATGTCGAGACGACATTTTTCAAGTGGGGGAGAGTGTGAAATATATGGAAAAACAGCTAATCTGAATTTATAGTCAAAATAAGAAGTTCATCTGAGTTCATTAACATTTAAGATTAAAAACAGTTGAATAAGAGTTAATCTGAGTTAAATAGCAATTGAAACTCAAAAACAGTTGTAAAACAGACAGATACCCATTTTGTTTTTGGTTTTTCCTTGTTTTTATTTATTTTTCTTGGTTAAATGATTTCATACTTGAATTAGGGTGTAATACTAGAAACAGACAGTAGGTGTCGCCACCTCACCAGGAGCATTGTCTGCCCGTCAACGTCTTCTTCTTGATTGTTATTACTTGTATTCAGCGAGAGAAGAGTATGTAAGATTGTGTGCAGACATAAACATTAAAACATTTGTTTTAACTGTACTTAAAGCTCCAGTAGGCAACATTGTTTTGGTATAATTGAGTAAAAATTTTATAATATCCTCTAAGCATAATGTAAATCAAGTGGTCTGAGACAAACAATAGGTTTCTGCACCTCACCATGGCTCTGTGTTTAGCCTCTAAAGAATCAGTATCGTGCCGATGTGCATCAACCAGTCAAAGGTCAGCTCAGACCACTGCGTTCCTATTGGCTTTTTCTACTGCATATGCGCGTTCCCATGCCGCTGGCAGAAGGGGACAGCAAGCGGCAATGGCGAACAGTGCACCAGGTAAAATAGCTATTCCAGCATTTAGCAACACGGCTAAACAACCCAAAAAAAGGAAGACAGAACTCGGTTCCCCGGAACCCCGGAGGGAGGGGAAGGGTGAGGTGGGGCTGGGCCCGGCCGGAGGGCGCGAGGGTTGGCCGTGGGAGCGGAGCCGTGGGAGCGGAGCCGAGGGCTCTCCACGTAGAGGGAGAGCTGAGCCTTGGGGGTATATGTGCGGGGCCGCGAAGGAGGGATGGGGAGGGCTCCTGCGCAGAGAGGGAGAGCTGAGCCTTGGGGGTATATGTGCAGGGCCACGAGGGAGGGATGGGGAGGGCTGTGGTGTGGAGAGGGAGAGCCAAGCCTCGGGGGTATATGTGCAGGGCCACGAGGGAGGGATGGGGAGGGCTGCTGCGCAGAGAGGGAGAGCCGAGGCTCAGGAGTATGTGCGGGGCCGTGAGGGAGGGATGGGGAGGGCTGCTGCGCGGTGAGGGAGAGCCGAGGCTCCCAGAGAGGGAGAAATAGAACCAAGTAGGATAAAATACTCGTGTGCTCGTCTGGTAGGAGGGGCTCAGGGCAGAGACGAATGAAACCTAACTCAAATGAGACTCAAAAATCAACCGTTTTCAGGCTCTCTACCTACTGCAGCTTTAACGTGAGTTTGGCAGTACTGAAGGTCATATTAGTTTGCTACTGTGTTAGCAGGGGCTGGGGATATGCTTTCAGGTGCGTGTTTATTACAGAACTGTATATTAGATGATGCGGCCGTTAGCATTAGCATCGCAGGCTAACCTGTTGACGCTACTGTAACCAGATAAATACATAGATACATATGCGGGGTAATATGTGAAAGTAATGTTAGTATTATTATTGTCATTTTGTTTGAGATGTATAAGGACTGTTAATACTTGTATTCAGCGAGAGAAGAGTGTGTAAGATTGTGTGCAGACATAAACATTAAAACATTTGTTTTAACTGTATTTAAGGTGTCAGCTGTTTTATATGGTGCACCCACAACACACTTGGACGAGAGTGCAACATTTGATTCCTCACCGGGGCCATCATTCCAACAGCCAGCTCCTCACAAGTGTGCTGGCTTCCTTTGTATGTTTTCCTATTCCTCTGCTGGTCTGACATTGCCTCCTCTCTGCTCTCTCAAGGTACCGCTGCACACTATTGACTGCTCGTTGTGTGCATCCAGCAGACACCAGTGACTCACCTGCTTTTAGCTTTGGCAAGTCACGGCAAGAGCTGAATCTGTTCCTCAGACAGCTCCGTGCCAAGCTATTGACTCTCCCAGGTGTTTCACCAGCCCGCTTATTTTGTCTTTATCAAAGGCGTGCAGCAGAGCTCATTATAAATTGTCCTTTCTGTCAGTGGTGCTGCTTTTGTCCCAGTACAATCTGACCAGTAATGGACTCAGTGCATGCTTCCTCACTGCAGAACCACTTTGAGAGGATTAAGAGTATCCTCCAGCACCATGAGACTCTAATGGTGACCGCTGCAGCAGAGGCCAGTCTCCGACTGCTAACGAGCAGATGCTAGCAGCATTAGCCACCTAGGTACAGCAGTTAGCCATGGAATTAACCCATGCTCCAGTCATGGCACCGCCAACTGCTCCACCCTGCCTACACCACCTGTGCCACTTCCTGGAGCCACACCTGAACCCCTGGTGAGGAGAGCCTGAGGGGTGCAATATGTTCCTGATAAACCGCTCCGTCCTGTTTGCAATGCAGCCCTACACCTTCGCCACTGAGGAGGCTAAGGTGGCTTTCACCATCAACCACCTGATGAGGAGAGCTCGCCTATGGGGAACTGCAGAAGGTGAGTAGAGGACTTTGGCCTGCTTGTCTTTGCAGGCCTTTTTCTGCTGAGCTTCACAAGGCCTTCAGTATGGGGGCTTTTGGAGCAGACGCAGGCTGAGGACTGATGACTCTGTGCCAAGGGCATCAGACTGTGGTTGACAACTCTAATGACGTAGTCAGGCCCACCAGAGTGAGTGGACCTCTACAGCCCTGTGTGACACCTTTCTCCATGGGTTGGCAGATTACATTAAAGATGAACTGGTGTCCCATGATCCCCCATCCACCTTGGATGGGTTGGTTGAGCTGGCCTTTAGAGCTGATCTCTGCATCCAGGCACAGAAACGTGAATGATGCCAGGGGACCCAGAGAAGTCAGCTGTCACCCCAACCTCAAGGTCCAGCAGCAGCTTCCAGTCTAGCTGCGGCAGCAGGGCCACAGCCCAGGAGGCCTGAACCAATGCAGTTAGGACAGACCAGTCTGACTCCGCATGAGCGAGAGTACTAATGCCTGGTGAGCCCTGCCTGTACCGCCGAGCAAAAGGCAGAGCTCACCAGTAGATGGGGGGAATACTGGTGAGCCAGACCCCAACAAGACTCTCCTCCAGCCACTTATTTTATGTCATACACCACCCTGCTCACTCCACAAAAGTGCTCTACTCTGTAATGTCTGTGTAGCTGTTTTTGTTTTGTTGTCTCTGTGATTGTTTTTGTTTTGTATTGTAATGTGATTTTGTTTTTTATGTGCTGCAGAACAGGAACCTGCTGAAAACCAGTTTTAACTAAGTCGGGCCAGTTTACCTGTATCACATCTAATGTTACTTTTAATTCTTTCCTGTATAAATAAATAAGTTAAATTAAATTCTCTCATGTCCATATACGATGAAAAAACGAAGACAGTACTAACAGTGAACTGTCGTTTAATTTGTGCACATTCATTGTTGTGATTCTACATGTACAAATGGTGATAGTTTTATCGGTACAACAATGCATTTGATACATTTTAAGCCTCTTATGAATAGAAAACTGTAAAGCTTGCTGCACAAAGAGTCTTTGCACTACATTCAGAGAACAAATACATGGTTTTTACATACACACATTTTAGTTCAGATGCTGTGTCATATAGATATTTCCAAGTGGCCTGACATAGTAACATGTTATGTTTTACATGGTTAATTAAACACAGATCTGTAAAAAATACTTAACAGAGCTGTTGTGTTTGTATAGTACAAGGTTCACTGTAAGGTTTACTGTGGGTATAAATAAGAAAAGTGACATTATAATGCCTACAACTGTATCTAATTAATTATATGTTTATGCTATAAGTGTAGAACACTAACAAAAGAGAAGTGTTTATAACATCTGAATATGGCCTTTAGATGATGAAGGCGATGATGAAAAAAACATTACATCTATAAGCCTCATTCATTGTTCAATGTACAGTAAACATTTTGGTCCATTCTTCATTTCAGTACTCAGTCTGATTTATACAACTGGTTGAATGCAATTCATATGTACTACAAGTTGTAAAATATAATTGTTTTAATTTAATTCGAGTGACCCAGTGGCCAAATTTTCCTGAAACTCCCTTGCCAGAGAATTATTTAAATTCTCAACATTACCAGTTTGGAGCAGTGCATTCACAGTGGCAACCCCATGCTGCTAGTTGGTGTGTGTCAATTAATAAAATATTCACTAGCTTGTCAACAATCTCATTTTGCAACTCTCTGCCCGTTTTATTTAATATAAATCTCTGTGACTAAAAGCTTAAGTTTATGCCCAAAATCAGTTCTTTACTGAAACTGTTGTTATATTCTGAAAGAGGTAAATATCTTACTATATAATGACGAAAACTCTGTGGGTGTGTCTGTCTGTGTCTCTGTTTCACGTTTTTCTCCTGACTGATTTGGTCAATTCATGTGAAATTTGGCTCAGTGGTAGAGGGTCATGGGAGAATGCGAATGAAGGAATATTACATCATCAAGTTTGACCAATCTGCATGAAACTCAGTGAACATAATCTAGGGACCAATATTTAAAGTTCCCCCTTGGCAAAAGTTGGAAAACTTTGAGCTTCTATAAGGCAATGAATATTGCGGAGGGTGTGGCTGATCACATAAAGGTGTATAACATCTCAAGGGTTTCACAGATCAGCACGCAACTTTATAGGCATATGACCACGCCCTCCACAATATTCATTGCCTTATAGAAGCTGTTGTATTTTGAAAGACATCAATTGCACATCTGTCTGTCCTGGAGGAGGGATCCCTCCTCAGTTGCTCTTCCTGAGGTTTCTACCGTTTTTTCCCCAGGTTTTTTTGGGGGAGTTTTTCCTTATCCACTGTGAGGGTCCTAAGGACAGAGGGATGTCGTATGCTGTAAAGTAAAATTGAATTGAAATTTTGTGCAGTGGAAAAAAGGGCTTTAGAAACCTTGTGGATCTGATTGGTTATTTTGGTTCAGGAGAGGTTAATTTGTGTAAAAGCAACCATTCACGCTCACATTCACACCTATGGACAATTTAGAGTTATCAATTAACCTAGTCCCCAGTCTGCATGTCTTTGGACTGTGGGAGGAAGCCGGAGTGCCCGGAGAGAACCCGCACTGACACAGGGAGAACATGCAAACTCCGCACAGAAGGGCTCCCACGCCCGGGATTGAACCGGCAACCCTCTTGCTGTGAGGTGAGAGTGCTAACCACCACACCACCGTGCCGCCCCTGGCAAACATAATAAAAAGATGTTTTTTTAAATTTATATTCTTTTTAATGAATTTCTCAAAGTGGGGTTGTATGAGGCACTTATCCATAGTCATTGCATTAGCTACAGAAGATGGTGGTTGACACGCCCCAAGTTTGGGGAAGCAGGCAGGAGTACAGCTGCAGAAGCTAAGCAATGTTCTGCTGTGGACAGGGGCAGCAGCAAAACATATTAGCCACCTAAAAATGGTTCACTTAAAAAAATATCAGTTTAAGTTTACACTAGATTCAGAATATCATCTCTGTTTCACCTTGCCATCAAATAGCTGTTTCCGAAGGGGAACTGACGGTATGATCTATTCTGTTTCAAAGCCACCAGACCTTAGCCTGGTTCCAGACCATAGACCCCGCCCACTCAACTGAGTAGGCTTGCATCTCTGGTCTGGCCTACTGCAATGAATTTGCGATTTATCTCCTCCAAACAATGGAAGGACCAATGAACGCCGGGGGTGGGGGCGGGTCTAGCGATTAGCCAATCAGCACCACGCTGATGTCAAGCTGTGCGCTGGTGGGTAACTGGTGAGGATAGCAACAATGGCGACTGCTACAGATCCTACAGACCACATTAACGATGCTATCGAGGTATTTCGCCACTACTCGCGTTAATGGAGGACCAAATTAAGGAAGCTGCTAAACTGGATTTAACGGCAATGCAGCTGGGCATGCACAACGATGGAGACATTTTAAATGGGCAATGCTCGCTTGTTTTCGGCAACCCCGAGGCATGGATACTAATGACGTCAGATTCTGGGTGAGTAGTTGATCTCTACTGATTGGTTAGGGAAAAATCAAATTCCCTCCCCCTTGTAAATCGCCTTCAATGGAGGCGATGCCAGACTGAAGGTTCTGGGAGCTTCAGTCTGACACTCAGGCTAACTAGACCTCTCTAATAAAAACAGTCATTTCACCTGGCAGAGTGTGGGAGTGGTTGCGTTTAATGCTACCTCAGTCAGTTAGTTGTGTGTGTTACTGATATGTTATTGTGTGACACTGGTGTTTTAAAGGCTTAGTTTCGTTTCAACAAAGTCACATGAATAATAATAATAATAATAATATTTTTATGGTGTACGCCAGTTAAAGTGGCAGCAAGTCTGAGTAGCTCCTGTTTTTAAGCCATGTTTGAGTGTGTTTTTTTGTTTGTTAATTTTTCCAATGTGATGAGGGATGACCTTCTGGCTCTGAGAGGAATCACTTGCGGAGTTAGACACCTGATATCGGCTGAGCTGAGGAAGCCATCAGAGGCTGCAAAGCAGGAGCTAAGCTAAAGGCTAGGAGTTGGAGATACAAGCCTTTCCCGCCATCAGTCCTTATGGGGGATGTAAACTCACTATCCATGTGAAGAGCTGCTGGCACTGGTGAGGAGCCGACGACTCTACAGGGAGTGTAGTCTCATGTGCTTCATGGAGACGTGGCTGAATGACAACGTGCCTGACTCCTGTGTAAACCAACCTGGCTTCTCTACTGTGCGAGCAGACAGGGTCGCGAAGACGAACGGCAAAAAAAGAGGTGGGGGAATGATCCTGCTTGTGAACAATAAATGGTGTCATCCTGGACATATCATGGTGAAGGACAAGATCTGCTCACAGGATATTGAACTGTTGGAAGTCGGTCTTAGACCGTTTTATGTACCACGGGAGTTTTCACACATTGTCGCCATTATTGTCTACATTCCACCACAGGCAGTGACAGCAGTGGCGTGTGACGACATCCATGAAACTGTCGCTAGGATTCAGACTCAGCATCCTAGTGCATTCATTACAATAATGGGGGATTTTAACAACACTGCTCTCTCCTCCCATCTGACTGGGTCTGTTCAGTATGTGGACTGCCCACCAGGGAGAATAAGACACTAGATTTGTTTTATGGAAATGCCAAGGACACCTGCGGTGCCTCTGCCCTACCACTTGGCAGATCAGATCATAATCTGGTCTCTCTCCAGCCTACATAAAAACCCTTTGTATTAAAGTTGCCTGTTACCACCCGCTCAGTCAGGAAGTGGTTCCCGGAGAGCAGTGAGTCTCTCAGGGACTGTGTTGAATGTACAGACTGGACTGTACTACTGGAGCCACAGGACAACATGAACATGGACAAGAGGGTGGATATATAACAGTATATATAAACTTCTGTAGCGACACTGTGATTCCAGTAAAGACTGTACACTGCTTCCCCAATAATAAACCCTCAGTTTACAATAATAGCAAGCAGCTCCTCAACCAGAAAAATCTGGCGTTCAAGAAAGGGAACAAGGAGAGGCTCCGGGAGGTTCAGCTTGAGCTGAAGGGTAGACTGAGACAGGCAAAGCTGGACTACAAAAGAAAGGTGGAGAGTAAGCTGCAGCAGAACAACGTCAGAGAGGTGTGGAAGGGAATGAGGAACATCACAAGCTATTCAAAGAAGAATAGCCAGGTTATGGATGGTGATGTGGACAAAGCCAACAACTTCAACCTGTTTCTTAATAGGTTTGATGGAGGGGGCAGTGTTCACCCTACCCTTGCATCCATCCTCTCTTCCACAGTGTCACCTGCTAGTAGCCCCTCCTCCACTACTGCAGCTACAGCTACCACCCACAGCCAACTAACACAGTCCTTTAGAGCAGACAAGATGAGGGCGGAGCTCAGGAAACTGTGTACAGTTAAAAGCTGCGGGCCTGGATGGAGTGTGTCCAAGGCTCCTGAAAGACTGTGCAGCCCAGCTAGTGGAACCCCTTCAGTGGCTCTTTAACAGGAGTCTTCAAACAGGCAAAGTCCCGGTGCAGTACCGGTGCCCAAAGTCGAGTGCCCGGCCAAGTTAAATGACTCTCGACTGGTGGCCTTAACATCATACATTATGAAGTCCCAGAAGCGCCTGTCAGGAGCACATGGGAGTGGAAGATGCGGTTCTTTACATGCTGCATCAGGCCTATACCTACTTGGAGGAGCCAGGATGTTGTGTGAGGATCATTTTTCTTGACTTTTCAAGTGCTTTTAATACTATTCAGCCCCCCATACTGAGAGACCGGTTGGAGGGGATGGGAGTAGATCGCTTCCTGACCTCCTGGATAACAGACTACCTGACAGGGCGGCCTCAGTATGTCAGATTTGGAAGCTGTGTCGCGGGTATGGTCAGGAGCAGGACTGGTGCTCCACAGGGAACTGTTTTAGCACCCTTCCTTTTCCCACTCTACACAGCGGATTTTAAGTACAACTCAGAGTCCTACCTCATACAAAAATACTCTGACGATACAGCTATTGTGGCTTGTATCAAGAGCAATCAAGAGTGGTGTCTCCACCTGAACACAGCAAAACAAGGATGGTGGATTTCAGAAGAAAGAAGTCACACCATCAACCAGTCTCCATACAGGGGGAGGACATTGAGGTGGTGCACACCTACAAATAGGAGGGGGCAGAGCCACCTGTTCTTACTGCGAACACTGAGGTCCTTTGATGTGTGTGTGGAGATGTTGACCATGTTCTATTATACAGTGGTGGCCAGTGCATTTTTGTATGCTGCAGTGTACTGGGGAAGAAGCTTGACAGACAAAAGCACCAAACGTTTGGACAAGTTGGTTAAAAAAGCTGGCTCAGTGCTTAGCAGGAGACTGGACCCACTAAGAACTGTGGTGGAGAGGGGCACATTGAACAAACTGAAAGCTATAATGGACAATAGCAGACACCCTCTCCACAGCCTCCTGGAGCAAGAGGAGCAGCTGCAGCAGTCGGCTTAGAGACAGAGTGTTTCAGGAGATCCTTCATCCCCCTGGCAAAAAGACTGTTTAACACCTCTTGAATCCAGTCACACACTCACACTTACACGCATCACTTTAGTCACAACTGGCTCAATCAAGGCAGCAGTAGAGGGCTGTTTAGCCCAGTTGAGACCAAGGATTTGCGACAAGATTAGTTGAAACAGGCACCTACTTGCAATGTGCCATTCTGAAATGTTGTTCAAACCTGCCGGTTTACAGCAATGCAACTAGATGGGACGGTCTATCATCTTTATGCAACAACTCTCTTCCATTCTGATTTCCAGCTTTTCAGGCTTATTTTGTGGCTGATTATAATTTGCAGCTTCTAAATGATGACAGTGAGATACTGGCTACAGTTGTATTTTTAGTGTTAAAATGGGGAAAAACAGAAACGAAACGAGCATCAGTTGGACTGTATTTATAATAAATATGCCACAATAATATAAATAATCAGCACCAATTAATCAGTCAGTGAGAATGTGTGTGTTTGGGGGGGCATAAGCACATACAGTGAGCAGCAGCAGCAACCCACTGTCCCATACCGGCACACCATGAGGACAGAAACGGTGGGCTCAGAGGGGACAGAGCACCTGCCTCAGCAAGTGAACGTGCCCTCTGCATTCATTTTGATTTAACCAGCAGACTTCACTACAAGTTGACTGGCTGAAAAAAACAGGTGATGTGCTTTACTTTCTAAAACCAGCCACTGGTGATTTCACCAGCTAAGTTGCAGGTGACACCATCACCTGGCTTGAGTCAAGGTCAGACCACAAAAGTTTACACTGCTACAAATTTTCTGTGAAACATTCTAAAACGGTTTTGTCTCATTGCAAATCAATGGTCTGAACTGGACTTTAGATATAATAACTGTTTTCTTCAAAACATACTTATGGCTTTGAGGGGAGCAAAGATGGATTTAACAGCTCCAGAAAATGTGAAAATATTCCAATTTTAGCCCAGGTACACTGTTTTTTAGGTGACTAAAATACATTTTGCTGCTGTCCCCGATACACAGCAGTACATTGTTAGCTTCTTGCTATCTGCTTTTCCAAACTGGGGGCATGCCCTTCTACTGTAGGCAATAAATTGACTGTGGATAAGAACCTCATGCATCCTCATTTCAAACAATTCAAACTATTCCTTTAAGTACAGTGCACACAGAAGTCCACACATGGCAACTTCCATATTTGCAAAGGAACAACCAGTATACTCCTGGTGACACCAGTATTCAATTTTCACAGCAAAATAAATATATTCTACTTAAATTACTGTAATCACTGAATTTTCTTGCGTAGGAGTTTATTTGCGCTAATCTTTTAAAAACTATCATACACATCCTGTCACCGACAGATTTTGCATATATATGCAGATATCTGTACATAGCAATTAACTGGAGTGAGACAATTTTTTGGAACTTGCTTGACCTTGACCTACTTGACCTTACTGTATTAACTGACCTATTGTGACCCCTTGGATAATCACAGCCTTGTACAATTTTACAGTCACAGGTAAGAGACCTACACACATTCAAAAGAGGTATGGCTATCCTAGGTATATTGACAATAAGAGAGTTTCTTAGCAATATCCAGAGGTGTTCAACATCCAAATGCCAAAATATCCAAATGTCAAAGCATTTGCTCCCACATGGTGTTCAAGGCCTTGGTGTCATCATTTGTTTTTTGGTGGGACTTTTTGGTTATGGCTGAATTTGGCATAATATCTGTATGACAAATGGTATCAACCCAAAAATTGCTGCAACAATTTATAAGACACAATTGAACGTGAGAACGGCCATCATATACTTGATCATAATGTTCTAAGGCCTTCTACACTATAAAATTTTGTATGTTTGAATGGATGCTTAACCAAAACACAATGTTTATTACAAATTTATGACTAGAAAAACTTTGACTTGCTATGACCTGCTTTCTCCCCTTAAAAATGGTTCTATGGTGGGTCTCGGAGGGTTGAATAAGTAACAGTATTGCCAATGTGACATTATCCCACTGGTGACCAAGCTAATGAGCTTGTTTAGAACTCACTCTCCTCCAGAATCTCTTCCATTGTCTCCCCAAGTGTCATCTCTCCATCACTAATGGACAAGCTTTTCCTGGTGAGAAAGTCAAGCCCTGTTGTGCCACAGACCTTCATCCTCTGACCTTTAACCTCTCCTATTCCAAGCCCCCCATCTATTCCATGTACAGCCACCTGAAACAGGTGCGGGTGTGATGCAGAGGTGCCATCCTCGTCGTAGCAGTCACTCTGCTGGGAGCACTGTGGGTGGCGCCCTCCAGTGAACTTCCACAGGTGCTTTAGGGAGACACTCCGAAAACAGCTCCTGATCTGAAAGTGGTTGGTGAACAGGAAGAGCTGCCAGCGCTTCTTCAGTTCAGCTTGGACCTAATTTTCAGTATAAAGAGAAGTGTCATTGAAATGTAGCGTGTTACAGATTACTGGTTACCTTTTTAAAAATGTAATAAGTGATATAACTATTTTAATTACGTTATTAAGAGTAATATCACTTCTTACATTTGATTACTTTTTAATTATTTTTCTAACACACACTTTAACTTTAAAACTTTTAGCAAAGAGGCTGTGCCAAAACAAGACATTCCTGCATGGCCAAAAAAATGCAACGTAACAGAATGTTTTATTCTACATCTTAACTTCTTACCAAAAAACAACATATTCAGATGTAACACCTCTGTAATCTATATTTTAAATAGTAACTAAATTTAATCACATTTTTCTTTTCTATTTTTTTCTTTCTCATTGTAATTTAATTACATGTAAGAATTTACTTGTTCTGTCTGTTTACCAACTGGTGCTGGGCAGATATCATACAGTTGGTTTATATAACTGATTCTGCCTAAGATAACTGCTGGAAATTAGGTTCATTTGTTCGAGTTTGTGGTCCAAAACAAAACAATGAGCTAAAACAGGCTAAAAAAGCTTGGCCGTTATCTACAAAGTTGGATAATAAATATCTGTAAATTTGTCACTATGAATGACAGCTTCACATTACACAGTCATTTACCATTTTTAATATTATGAATATCAATTGGTTCAGCCTTAAAGTCGAATTAAAAGAAATGTACCTCTCCATTAGCAAAACAGTACAGCACAGCAACCAAGAATCCCTGAAAAAGGTTACACATTACAAATTATGGTTAATGTGGGTTTGTAACAAAAAAGACTTGCAATGTTTTTCTTTTTCACAGGTGTTACCTGAAATGAGCTGAGGGTGAGGTTGATGAAGTTCCTGGCATAGCGACTGCTGCCCTCCACACATTCATCTATCAGCACAGTGAAAACCACTTCATGGATTCCCAGCAAAGGAATCAGTACCAGTGTTGCTCTGGCCAAGCTGAAGGTTATTAACAAAAACATGATGTGGTGAATAAACTGAGACTTTTAGGACAAGGCAGAAACAGAATTAAAAGAATACACTACACTACTACTTTTTACTTTTACACTATACACTACTTTTCAAGATGCACTTCACTTGGAATGTGTTCAAGATGGCTGCTGCTGTTTTTCTCTGAATCTGTGGCTGATTTTCTATCTCAAAAAATATGAGGAATCCTGCATTAAACTCAAAATTTCTGCTGCTGTTTCAACTAATAAGATTAAAACAATCTCAATACTGAAAAATTGTGGACTTTGCTGGTATCTTTGGAGGTTTTTGGCTCTATTTGAATCTATTCTGCTGAACTCTGGGCCCAGGAGGCCTTGATGACCAACCATGCCTCCTAAGCCTCAAACAACACCACTGAGGAATATGTCACCATGGCTCAAGTACGTGAATTGTTTGACCAGCAAAAGGTTTCTGAATCTGAAGAAAAAGTGAGAGAACTATTCAGTGAGAAACTGCAACTGGATCATCTGAAAATACAGCTGGACTGGGCTCATAGGGGCTAACCTTTGTAGTTATTATCGAACATTATCTACATTTCATCTGTGTATAAGAAGTCTAAGTCAAGAAACTATGACAAATTCATTCATTATTTATCTTCACTCAAAGATAAATAATGTAGTTCAAGCTGAAGCCAATGGTTCACCACCAGCCTGTTCATGTTTCCAACCGCTTTTCCCCACTCAGCGACACACTCGCTGAGGAGAAAACTCTGGTTATCGGCAGTTCTTTTTTGAGAAACATGAAGTTAGCAACACCAGCGGCCATAGTCAAATGTATCCCTGGGGCCAGAGCGGGCGAGCTTGAGTCAAATTTAAAACTGCTGGCTAAGGCTAAATGTAGATTTAGTAAGATAGTTATTCACATCGGCAGCAATGACATCTGGTTATGCCAATTGGAGGTCACTAAAATTAATGTTGCCTCAGTGTGTGAATACGCTAAAACTATGTCGCACTAAGTAGTTTTCTTTGGACCCCTCCCAAATCTGACCACTGATGACATGTTTAGCCACATGTCATCATTTAAGCACTGGCTGTCCAGGTGGTGTCCAGCAAACAATGTGGGTTTCGTGAATCATTGGCAAACTTTCTGGGGAAAACCTGATCTGATTAGGAGAGACGGCATTCATCCCACTTTGGATGGAGCTGCTCTCATCTCTAGGAACCTGGCCAAGTTTATTAGTAATTCAAAACCCTGACAACCCAGAGTTGAGACCAGGACTCAGAGTCGAAGTCTTACACACTTCTCTGAGCTTCTAGTGCAGTTACCCATCCATAGTTTTATACAAACGGTGTCTATCCCCCGACCACCTAAATTATCTAAATCTAAAATTAAACAAAGAGGAGTTGTGCATGACAACCTCATAAAAATTAAAACCTCCTCTGTGATAGAAAGACAAAACAGAAGAATTAAATGCGGACTGTTAAATATCAGGTCTCTAACATCTAAAGCAGTGTTAGTGAACAAATTAATATCATATATATATTGATTTACTCAGCCTCACTGAAACCTGAAACTGTGTCAAGATGAATACGTCAATCTAAATGAATCCACTCCTCCCAGTCATAATAATACCCACATTCCTCAAGGCAGCGGCCGAGGTGGGGGGGTTGCTGCCATTTTTAACGCTGGTCTGTCTATTAATCAGCCCTAAACCTAAACTAGATTATAATTCCTTTGAAAGCCTTGTTCTTAGTCTTTTACATCTGACCTGGAAAACCTCTCAGCCACTTTTATTTGTTGTAGTGTACCGTGCTCCTGGCCTGTATTCTGAATTTGTATCTGAATTCTCAGAGTTTTTATCCAGTTTAGTTCTTAAATCAGATAAAGTTATTATTGTAGGTGATTTTAACATTCATGTTGATGTTGATAATGACTCCCTGGCTACTGTGTTTATCTCATTATTAGACTCCATTGGCTTCAGTCAGGGTGTACATAAACCCACTCACTGTTTTATCCATGCCCTCAATCTAGTTTTGACGTATGGAATTGAAATTGATAACCTAACAGTCTTTCCACAGAATCCCTTGCTATCGTATCATTATTTGATTACTTTTGATTTATTTTTACTCGATTACATGCCACTCAGCAACAGTTACTATACTAGATGTTTATCAGATAGTGCTGTTGCAAAATTTAAGGAAATCATTCATTCGTCGTTAAATTTAATACCATGTCCTTCAGTAACAGAGGTTTCCCGTACTGACTTTAAACTCTCCCGTAATGATCATCTTGTCGATAGCGCCGTAGGCTTGCTGCAAACAACACTCGACTCTGTAGCACCTCTTAAAAAGAAGTCAGCAAAGCAAAGAAAGTTCGCTCCTTGGTATAACTCTCAAACCCGTAACTTAAAACAAATATCACGAAAATTTGAAAGGAATTGGCGATTGACCAAACTGGAAGAATCTGTGCAGACAGTCTCAAAATGTATAAGAGGGGCCTCCGCAATGCCAGAGCAAACTATTACTCAGCTTTAATAGAAGAAAATAAGAAAAAACCCAGGTTTCTTTTCAGCACTGTTGCCAGGCTGACTGAGTCTCAGTTCTATTGAGCCTTGTATTCCTTTAGCCCTAAACAGTAATGATTTTATGAGCTTTTTTAATGGCAAAATTCTAATTATTATATTAATATATTAATTAATTCTATTATCATCAACGTGTCTCTTAGACCCCATCCCAACTAGGCTACTTAGGGAAGTCTTAACTTCAGTTAACACTCACTTATTAGACATGATCAATATATCTTTATTAACAGGCTATGTACCACAGTCTTTTAAGGCAGCTGTAATTAAACCTCTAAAAAAAAGCCCACCCAGATCCAGAGGTGTTAGCCAACTACAGACAAATATCCTCAAAGATCCTTGGGAAAGTAGTTGCAGACCAGCTGTGTGATTTTGTCCATGATAATAATTTATTTGAGGAATTTCAGTAAGGATTTAGAGTGCATCATAGCACTGAGACAGCACTAGTTAAAATTACAAATGACCTTCTGATTGCTTCAGACAAAGGATTAATCTCTGTACTTGTTTTATTAAATCTTAGTGTGGCATTTGACACAAGTAACCATCAAATTCTGCTACAGAGACTAGAACATTTATTTGGCTTAAAAGGTTCTGCACTAAGCTGGTTTAAACCTTATTTATCTGATCATTTACAGTTTGTTCATGTTCACGATGAATCATCCTTATGTACTCAAGTTTGTTTTGGAGTTCCACAAGGTTCTGTGCTCGGACCAATCCTATTCACTCTATACATGCTTCCCTTAGGTGACATCATTAGAAATCACTCTGTAAATTTCCATTGTTAATTGATACACAATTGTATTTATCGATGAAGCCAGAAGAAAGCAATCAATTAACTAAACTCCATAATTGCCTTAAAGACATAAAAACTTGGATGAGCACCAATTTCCTGATGTTAAATTCAGACAAAACTGAAGTTATTATTCTTGGCCCCAAACAACTCAGAGACTCTTTATCTGATGACATAGTTTCTCTAGATGGCATTGCTCTGGCCCCTGCCACTACCATAAGAAACCTCGGAGTAACATTTGATCAAGATTTGTCTTTTAATTCTCATTTAAAGCAAACCTCACGGACTGCATTTTTTCATCTGCGTAATATTGCGAAAATTAGGCCTATCCTGACCCGAAAAGATGCAGAAAAATTGGTCCACGCTTTTGTTACCTCAAGGCTGGATTACTGTAACTCTCTGTTATCAGGTAGCTCTAGTAAGTCCTTAAAAACTCTCCAGCTAATTCAGAATGCAGCAGCACGTGTACTAACAGGAACTAAGAAACGCGATCATATCTCTCCTGTTTTAGCTTCTCTGCACTGGCTCCCTGTAAAATCCAGAATTGAATTTAAAATCCTACTGTTAACTTATAAAGCTCTAAATGGTCAAGCTCCATCATATCTTAGAGAGCTCATAGTGCCATATTATCCCACCAGAACACTGCGCTCTGAGAACGCAGGGTTACTCGTGGTCCCTAAAGTCTCCAAAAGTAGATCAGGAGCCAGAGCCTTTAGCTATCAGGCTCCTCTCCTGTGGAATCATCTTCCTGTTACGGTCCGGGAGGCAGACACCGTCTCCACATTTAAGACTAGACTTAAGACTTTCCTCTTTGATAAAGCTTATAGTTAGGGCTGGCTCAGGCTTGTCCTGTACCAGCCCTTAGTTAGGCTGACTTAGGCCTAGTCTGCCGGAGACCCCTCTATAATACACCGGGCCCCTTCTCTCCTTCTCTCTCTCTCTCTCTCGTATCCTATTACTGCATCTAGCTAACCCGGCCATTCTGGATGTCACTAACTCGGCTTCTTCTCCGGAGCCTTTGTGCTCCACTGTCTCTCAGATTAACTCATATCACAGCGGTGCCTGGACAGTGTGACGTGTGTGGTTGTGCTGCTGCCGTGGTCCCGCCAGATGCCTCCTGCTGCTGCTGCCATCATTAGTCATTAGTCATACTTCTTCTGTTATTATACACATATGATTATTGTCACACATGTATACTGCCAGGTATTAATACATACTTTCAACATATTGTACCGCAGTAACCAGAACTATAACTATAATATTATTACTTCCATTAATGTTGTTGTAAGATACTGTCATTACCTGCATATCTCTCTCGCTCTCTCTCTCTCTCTCTCTCTCTCTCTCTCTCTCTCTCTCTCTCTCTCCCTGTGTCATATGGATTACTGTTAATTTATCATATTGATCTGTTCTGTACGACATCTATTGCACGTCTGTCCGTCCTGGAAGAGGGATCCCTCCTCAGTTGCTCTTCCTGAGGTTTCTACCGTTTTTTTTCCCCCGTTAAAGGGGTTTTTTGGGGAGTTTTTCCTTATCCGCTGTGAGGGTCTTAAGGACAGAGGGATGTCGTATGCTGTAAAGCCCTGTGAGGCAAATTGTGATTTGTGATATTGGGCTTTATAAATAAAATTGATTGATTGATTGATTGATTAAATTCAGACAAAACTGAAGTTATTGTTTTTGGCCCCGAACAACTAGGAGACTCTTTATCTGATGACACAGTTTCTCTAGATGGCATTGCTCTGGGCTCTAACACTACCGTAAGAAACCTAATATTTGACCAAGATTTGTCTTTTAGTTCTCCTTTAAAGCAAATCTCACGGACTGCATTTTTTCATCTGCATAATATTGCGAAAATTGGGCCTATCCTGACCCGAAAAAATGCAGAAAAATTGGTCCACACTTTTGTTACCTCTAGGCTGGATTACTGTAACTCTCTATTATCAGGTAGCTCTAATAAGTCTTTAAAAACTCTCCGGCTAATTCAGAATGCAGCGGCACGTATACTAACAGGAACTAGGACACAAGATCATATTTCTCCTGTTTTAGGTTTTCTGCACTGGCTCCCTGTAAAATCCAGAATTGAATTTAAAATCCTAGTTAATTTATAAAGCTCTAAATGGTCAGGCTCCGTCATATCTTAGAGAGCTCATAGTGCCCTATTATCCCACCAGAACACTGCGCTCTGAGAACGCAGGGTTACTCGTGGTCCCTAAAGTCTCCAAAGTAGATCAGGAGCCAGAGCCTTCAGCTATCAGGCTCCTCTCCTGTGGAATCATCATTCTGTTACGGTCCAGGAGGCAGACACCGTCTCCACATTCAAGACTAGACTTAAGACTTTCCTCTTTGATAAAGCTTATAGTTAGGGCCGGCTCAGGCTTGCCCTATACCAGCCCCTAGTTAGGCTGACTTAGGCCTAGTCTGCTGGGGGACCTCCTATAATACACCGAGCACCTTCTCTCCTCTCTCTCTCTCTCTCTCTCTCTCTCTCTCTCTCTCTCTCTCCCCTTTGCTAACACTCATGTCCTGTTATTGCATCTTGCTAACTCGGCCATAATGCATGTCACTAACTCGGCATCTTCTCCGGAGCCTTTGCGCTCCACTGTCTCGCAGGTTAACTTATATCAAAGCGATGCCTGGATAGTGTGACGTGTGGTTGTGCTGCTGCTGTGGTCCTGCCTGATGTCTCCTGCTGCTGCTGTTATCATTAGTCATACTTCTACTGTTACATGATTATTGGCAAATATGTATACTATCAGATATTAATATATACTTTCAACTTATTGTACCACAATAGCTGTAGTTATAATTATAATTATAAATTATAAAGTCTATGAAAGTTACAAGCTTTAGTTTCAATGAATGTTTTCCAATTCTCAGCTCTACCAAGAAATACAGTCATGGCTTTAATAAGTCTTGGTTCATAGTTGATTTATTTAAGCTGTCTATAGAAAGTATGTCTCATATTTACAAATCTTACAGAAATAAATATACTCATTCAGGCAGAACTGCAAAAAAGAAATATTTCAGTGAAGAATTTAAGAGGTCTTCAAAGGAAATTAAAATCACGTAGAAACTCATAAATTATGGAGGACCGGAACTGCCAAAATTAAAAATAAATACATAAATAAATAAATGAGTCAATAAATAAATTCATATGCCATTAAACTGCACCAAAAATATATAAAAAATAAATGTAGGCATTGATTAACTGATGAAATGCACCTTTTCTTTTTACATTTATATTCCCTCACACATTCTTTGTACATTTACATTCCTATATACATTTTAACATTTACATTCCTTCACTCATTCTTTATACATTTACACTTCTTCATACGTTTACACTCCTTCAAATATTTTTGTACATTTACATTCCTTCAGACATTTAATACAATTTATACAATTACATTACTTCCTGAATTCTTTTCACATTTACATTTCTTCAGAATGCAGAAAGGCATGAAGAAAAGTAAATGCAAATGGTGGCTGTCCAAAGTGTGTCATGAGGATGACAGACTTTGGACAGCCACCTCATTTTCATTTACTTTTCTTACCCTGCCACATGAAGAAATGTAAAGGCAAATGAGGGGGCTGTCCAAAGTGTGTCATGGGGTGAACTTTTCACCTATTGGTTGATCGACACCTGAGTGCATGGATCGACTATACATGCCTTGCTTCCCACAGTCACAGCCAGGTTAGAGGAAACCTCAGAGGACTGTGATAGCTGGGACCGTATAGAGCTTGGAGCTTTATCCCCATCTTTATTCAAGAAAGTGGAATATCAGTTTGAGAGCATTATTTATTGATTTCACGTTCAGATTTTGTAAAATTGTCCCTCAAAACCCTGCCCTTGCACTCAAATAGCCTCTGCTTGCGCTTAGATCTACTAAGTTTCTGCTCAAACTGTGTGCTTGCACTCAGATACCAACCCTGTCAAAATCCCCCAACCAATAGAAGGTTTACAGTTGACCAATGAAATGATCCCTGCCTCCTTGCGGGCGTGCTCGCTTTAGTTTTAGAGCGTCCCATCCGGGCAGGTACTCTATAACCGGGTTCATCCACTCCCACCCTCCAGGGCTTTATTAAATGTTCTTCCCTTGCTTTCTTTACGACTTTTGTAATGACGCCGATTGTCGCGAATTCACATCATATCGCTTCCATTCAGACTGCAGCAAAGATAGCGTATGTATTCCCCCAATGCCAGTTTGTGCATTTTCAATATGTACCTAGGAACCTTTTGCAAGCACTGGTTTCTTGCAGAGGTGGAAAAAGTACTGAAAAATTCTATTTAAGTAAAAGTACGTTTACTTTGATGAAATTCCACTTAAGTACAAGTAAAGCTACCCATCTAAAAATCTACTCAAGTAAAAGTAAAAAGTAGTTAGTTTAAAATGTACTTAAAGAGGCAACAGATAGATTGTTGTTTTTTTAGCTTGGCGCCACCTAGCGTCAGCAGTGTTGCTCGCACTGTCACAAAGACCAAATTGACTGTGGGAATCAGAGATAATCAATAAAATGCAGGCTGTAAATCCACCAGTATACCTCTATGTATATGTAGAATGAGAAGGTGTGTGGACACTCTACTAAATAAATGAGTAAAGAGACCGAGCAACAATTATCAGATTTATCTGAAGAAAAAACAACAAATAGTAATGCAAAAAATTATACCAGAATGCACAGTACCAGTACAAACAACTCACAGTAAATTAAACCAATATGCACAGTATCAGTACAAACAGTAGACACGTGAGGGACAATGTATAGTGAGCCGTTGACTGTTGAAAACTGTCCGAGGGCTGCCGTAGAATGGCAACGAGGATGTCAGCCGACCAACAGTTGCTACCCGGTCCCTTGTTGCGGCGATTTGCGATGCTGGCCAGCTAGGAATTAACTAGCAGCCAGTACAGTACAGTCCTCTCTCGTCTAGCTGACATTTAGCTGTGTTACTTACTGATCCATTAGAAAGAAAGCTAGCTGGACACCGGTGTTGAAGCCTCTTTGGTCACGGAGCTCCCTCCATCTCTTGAACGCCTGAGGTTTACTCTTGTTTTTCTTCTGTTTTATCACTCTCCTTTTTGTGCATCCTCGCCTCCTCAGACAGAGGAGCTCCTTTTCTTTTGCTCGGCCGTTTTCACTTGTCTCCAAACTTTGTCCGTCTGCCATTGTGCTCTTGACTCAACTATCTCATGCCCCGTTCAGTTCCGCATAAGGACCAGCTCCTGTCCCTGATTGGCTGACCTACCAGTTTCGCAATACATGACGGGTTTCCTGCCGTAAAGCAGATTTTTTCCGCGAAATGTCGGCACCGGTGGCAGAAGCTTATTACAAAGATTGCAAAGCCATTCAGTAAGCTATGTAAATGCTGATAGTCTGATTTTACTGTGTATACAACCCTGTGCAACCCACATTGCCCACATTGTTTTCATAATGATATATTTAGGAGGAAATGCTGTCTGTTACTTCTTTAAAGTAGAAGTTACTTCCAACAACTTGATGGGGGTCACTCCTATGCAGTGCAAAAATGGTCCAAGGGTCATAAATCCAATCCGAAAACTGGTTATTTTTCTATGATGAACCATAGAATTCAATTTAATTTAGGGTTGCACAATATCATTCGAGTATCACCATCGCAATGTGTTCTTGTGCAATAGTCATATTGTGAGACTCGCAGTGTAAGTTTATCATATCAATATAATATTAGCCAAGGGTGGCAGTAGCTCAGTCCATAGGGACTTGGGTTGGGAACTGGAGGATCACCTGTTCAAGTCCCCGTCCGGACCAAATATGGAGCATGGACTGGTGGCTGGAGAGGTGCCATTTCATCTCCTGGGCACTGCCGAGGTGCCCTTGAACAAGGCACTGAACCCCCCAACTGCTCGGGGTGCCTGACCAAGGCAGCCCCCTCACTCTGACATCTCTCCACTTTGTGCATGTATAGGTCCTGTTTGTGCATGTGTGTGTCTTTTGGACCTGTGTGTTATAAAATTGAATTTCCCCTCAGGGGGATTAATAAAGTATATAAAATTTAAAAAAAAAAAAAAAAAAAATTAAAAAGGCAATATGCCATACTTATTTTGCTGGTTAATACTTCAGGTTGTGAAGTTCTCAATTTCCATGACAGTTTGAGCTATTCAAGTTATTGCAATACACTGTATATTGCAATACATATCGCAGTATACAAAATCGTCGCATTGTCAGTTTTGTCTAATATTGTGCAGCCCTCATTCATTTTGACTAACCAACACAACTGTTGATAGACTGATGACTGATGATACACAGAGCAACTTTTTGAGCAATATTGTTGGGCATTATTCTCAGGGATGCAAACAGATGTAAGGTCAAAAAAAGAGAGAGCCTGTTGAAGCGAAATTCTGAATATTAAAATACAGTAACACTAGTTTGGAAGAATACTGTGTATTCCAAAACAGAACAAATCCACTGAGCAAGTGTTTCCCCTATATGCAACTAGCAGCGGTGGTGCTCTGCTGCTGAAATATGACTGCTGCTGCTGATTTATTTTAAGTTTTTTTTTTTTTGCTCTTTAGAAACCACTGTTTTATTATTTGGTGCTACGGATGCTTCATATCCAGGTCAATTCACACACTTGTGTGTAAAGCATATAAGATGAGAGGAGAGGGCTCTGTCTTATCTCTTCATAAACTAAAGTTATATTATTTTGTGCGACGGACGCATCATATAATAACATATCAATATACTATTTATCGTGTTATACGGTGAAACAGTTCACCTTATAAGGAATTCCACCAGATGTGTGTGGGTTGCGTCTGTGCTCTGGAATGGCAGCAGAGCCGATACGTTTCAATTCTAGTCTCTGGGCTCTAGTTTCCTGGCGCGGCGCAGGGTGGTGAACCCCGCACAGAGCTAGTTTCGAGCAGCGCAACCCGAGGCATGCTCAGTTTGGTAGTTTGGCAGACCGAGGTGCGCTGAGATGGATGTGGTGGCGCAGCAGGGCGAGGTGTCGACAGATCCGGCTTGGCACAGTGACAGTTTCGTGCCAAAAGTCTTCACCGAAGGTGCGCTAAAAGCTTGCCAGCTGAAACCAGGTCTACTGTCAGCGCAGGCGGAGCGCAGCCGGTGTAGCCGAAGTTTGGTTGACCGGCGGACAGTGCGCACATGTCACCAAAACCTCACAGGCAGGTTTCCAGAATATCAGGCACATTAACAATGCAATAAATACCCAAAAAAACACTATTCAATGCAACTATCTGCAATCAGCACATAAATGTACCTCTATATCGACTGTCTCGTCACATCTGATGTCAGATCAAAGGGGATGGGCACCGTTTGGCACATTTGGCATGCGTAATGGAAACCCAACTTGATTTGATTAACAGAGCTGCAAACTAATGAGGTCACATCCCTCTCAGCCAACCACAAACAGCCACAGCATCAGATAGGGAGTATATGTTCAGCATCTGTCATCTTAGAAAAGTCAAAAGAAAAGAAACAGAGTGAGACTGCAGCAGTAGCACCGAATCCCATTCTGTGCATTCAGCCTCTCTTCTCGCCCGCTCAGAATCAAACATATGGAGTTCCTCATCTGTATGCTCCGGCTCAAACAGGCACGGCTCTGGGTCTGTGTCTGCTACAAGAAACTCTTCAAAATCACGTTCAAAGTCGTCCATTGCAGCTACTATAGTCCAGAGATATTGCTAGGCTGAATAAACAGCTGAGTTCTGTTTACCGGCTATGCTGTCAGTCAGTGTGCGGGCTGGAGACTGGCGGAGCAGAGAGGGGAGGGGGTCCCTACTTGGTATGGTAAACGAGTATGTGTGTCTGAAGTGTGTCTGTTACGCTAGAAGAGTCAGAGTTTGGGACGGAGTCTTTTACCCCCTGGAGTGTTACTGGAGTTTTTGGAGTGCTCAAATAAACTGGCCTTTTTCCCGAATGCTCCTCTGGTCTCCTGCTCGTGAGGGATTCATTACAATATCGTAACATGGTTTAGATTTCTAAATAAATATTCACCTCATCACTAGATAGACCTACTCCTGAAAAACTCATGCGCAGGGCTTTTTGTCCCTACGAGTCCACTGTCATTTACCCGACAGGAGGGGTGAGCGAGTGAGCCCTGCAATCTAGACTTTGACCGCTGATGTCACTGTTTTCAACCCATTTTACACAGTGGCCCTTTAAGGGCGAGGCGAGGGGCTCATTTGATTGGTGTGATGTGTGTAAAACCCACTCCACGCCTTCTCTCCTCCCTCTTTCCGACTTGCGCAGGTAGGAGGGAGGGAGGTGGGACAGACGAGTACGTGCCAGTGCGCACGGTGTGCCAAACTCCAAAATCCACCTGGCCACACCCAGTTGGCGAAGCGCAGGTCCGCTGTGCCCCTGCCTTGCCTGGTCTGCGAAACTAGAGCCCAGTGTGTGTGCTTCCATCGGCTGCGGCTGTGCTGCGTTCCGGCTCCGTCACAGCTGCGGCGCTCCGGTCCGGAACCCTCCGCAACAGATACAAAGGACTTCTATTTTTGCCGGACGCCGAAGCACTATGCAGCAATTCAGCACAGAGCAGATCATGCGGGGCAGGAAGTCGTGCACAGAAACAAAATAAAACATCCGGTTAATTTAAAAAATAAAATACACTTAAGTCAACAGGTCAGAGGTTTCCAGACGTCATTTCACCCCATTGACACCATGGACGAGGAGACGTTAAACATGGAGGTGCACCAAGATGTCTTCCTAGTACTACTCCTCTGGTTTTGTGGTTCTGTTTATAGAAACTATATCTTGTTATATAGTGCGATTATGCGTGAATTTGCAGGATCTCGTGGGTCCTCGTGACTCCCGCTGTCCTGCGGAGCTGCACCGCTCCGCACAGCAAATGCAGCAGATGGGTGTTGACAGACGGCGGAGCACGCAGCGGAGAACCAGCGCAGCCATTCTGCAACGGACATGCATCCAGTGGAATTCGAGCGTTATATTGTTTACATGATGGCATGTCATTTCTGTCTCTACATGGTTGCACCTTTACAATCCTCTTCTGCTCTCTGTATCGCGCACATCACAAGTTCGGCCCCGATGCGCGTACACACACACACACACACACACACACGTGCCGAAGCACTCCCACCCTCCTCCATCTCTCTCTCCAGTAACTCGCTGGCAACGGCCGCTTATTCTGGGTCAATTCCACGCAAGATTTCCGAGTGCTTGGTTTCTATTTAGCAGAAAACTTTTTTTTTTTTTTTTTACTTAGTAACGGATGTGATTTCAAATGTAGCAAAGTACAATACTTCAGTCAAAATTTACTTAAGTAAAAGTAAAATTACAAATTTCAAAAACTACTGAAAAAATGACAAATTACACAAAAAACTACTCAATTACAGTAACCTGAGTAAATGCAATTAGTTCTCCTCTGGTTTCTTGTACTGGTTGGAGTGACAACTCCGTTTCATGGAAGCACTTACATTTCTTCATGCATTTCTGCATGCATGAAGAAATGTAAATGTGAAAAGAATTCAGGAAGGAATGTAAATGTATAAATTGTATTAAATGTCTGAAGGAATGTAAATGTACAAAGAAAAGATGCATTTTATCAGTTAATTAATGTCTACATTTATTTTCTATGCATTTTTGGTGCAATTGAATGGAATATGAATTTATTTATTGACTCATTTATTTATTTATGTATTTATTTTAGGCTAAATAAACAATTGAGTTTTGTTTACAGGCTACGTCTGTGCCTGTGCCTACTCACCGGTGTATCCCTTCCCGGATCGCGCAGGACGTAAACACACTATACTTCCATGTATCAAACTTCTTCTAAAACGACTAAAAAGGACTCTCATTTTTTGAATTAATGTTTAAACACGTTTATTTCAAATGCACGCACAGAATTGCCAGCTTCAGGGTTTCTGTAACATTTATTTGTTCACTTTTACCGAGTGAGTTACCCCCTATAGACTTCAATTGTATTCGCTAAGCTAAGCCGCAATGCTAACCGCTGAGACCCTGCCACTGGACGTACAGACACAAAAAAGATATCGATCAGGTTGTCTCAATATGAAAATGATAGAGATAGATAGGAAGGGCATAACTCCCAAATCATCGGAGTATTCCTTTAACAATCCATTTGATATAGCTCAAAAATTGAGTGATTTTTTTGTTTTTAACATTTGTTATGAATTAACAAATAAAGTTCATCCTTATCATGGTAATCCACTGGTATTTATGCCAATTAATTTTCCCATCATTTCTTCTTTTAAACCCCGATATCCAGGAAATAAGTGACATAATTGATGAATTAAAATTATCATCAGCTGGTCATGACAATATTTCTGTATATCTTGTCAAAGAGCTAAAACAGTCCATACTGCAGCCATTGGCTCACATCTTTTCATTGTCTTTGAAAACAGGTATTGTGCTCAAGGATTTTAAAGTTGCCAAAGTTATACCTCTGTTTAAAGCAGATGATCCATTTCACTTTAATAACTGCAGAACCATATCTATTTTGCTATGTTTTTCAATTTTTTTTTTTTTTAGAAAAAGCTATATATAAACAAATTCTTTTTCATTTAGATTCAAATTCAATTCTTTACAAACACCAGTATGGCTTTCGAAAACATCACTCCACTTACATGGCTCTGCTTCACCTGACTGACAAAATTAATTCAGCACGTGAGAACAATGACTATACTTGTAGTATTTTCATTAATATTTTAAAGGCTTTTGATACAGTAAGCCATTGTATTTTATTAGAAAAATTGTATGAATATGGAAGTCAGTTTGTTTGTGTTAAGGGTTGCTATTCCAACAAGTTTAGATTACCCTGTAGGGTTCCACAGGAGTCCATTCTTGGACCAGTATTATTCCTCATCTATATCTGTCTCAAATATCCTTTCCCCAATAATTTTTGCTGATGACACAACCCTCGTTCTTTCCAATTCAAATTTTGATCCACTGGTGAAAGATGTGAATGCTGATTTAACTGCCTATGCTATGTGGTTCAGATTAAATCAATTTTCTTTGAATATAAGAAAATCTAACTTTATTATTTTCAGTGGCAAAAAGGCTTACTCTAAAAAATGATCTAAAATTATAATTGAGTCTATTGAGATGCCTCAAGTGTCCAGTACAAAATTTTGGGGCATTTTTGTTGATGAGTTTGAACTGGAGAGAACAAACTGAGTGGGTTAGTAAAAAAAAAAAATCCATAAATCTCTTGGTATAATAATGAGGGTCAGTCATCTTGTTACCATAAACTGTCTCCTAACCCTTTATTATAGTCTGATTTATCCCTATCTTTCATATTGTAATATAGTTTGGGCAAGTACTTTTCTGACTACTCTACATAAAATTTTGGTCCTCCAGAAACATTTTGTTAGGATCGCAACCCGATCAGAGTCACACATGTCATCTGCACCTTTATTTCAGAGACTTCAGATTCTCACTATTTATGACATAAATATTTTTTACAATATGTGTTTTTATGTAACGTTACAAAATACGTTTAAGGTGCGGGCTGGCCACACGCCTGCCCTCGCAGCAGCAGGTGGCAGTGGCACAGAGTGGAACGTCAGACTGGGTCAATCTAATATTTTGCATATTAAGGGGGGATACGAGCGGTTAGCAAGCACTGCGACCGGACCCGCAGGTTCGGTCGGGTTCGGGCCGAAAAAATATGCAAATGACTCGGGCCGGGTTGGGCCTCGGGCTTCCTTTTTTTCGGGCAGACAATTAGGCTAATGCTAGTGTGTCGGCTGCATCGGGTCTGGGTTGTAATTTTCAGGTCCATTGAGAATTCTAGTTTGTGTTTTTGGATGTGTTCAGGGCACACAGAACATTAAAGGTAGCCTATCAGCAATGTTACACCATACGTGCATTAATCATTAATCTGCTTTATCAATTAAAAATAAAATCCATACTGGCTGTCCAGAAAAACGTACAAATTTCTTTATTGCAAAAGAAAACGTAGCCTATTTCAGGAGAGAGTCTGTGTTCAAAGTTAAAAAGATAATATTGGAATATATAGGCTAGCCTATACATCCTGTTTTCCTGTTCTGTTTCTACATTAATATATAGCCATTTTTACCAGCTCAAGAAAAATACATTAAAGTGAGTAATTCATTTACAGTGTGTGTGTGTGTGTGTGTGTGGCACTTTTGTTATGTTGATTTTTATATTGTATTTTTGTTCTAACACTGTGAATTCTTTGCAAAAGTGCTATAACGTTTATCATTGTTGCTGTTAGGGTTATTGTTAGCTGACAAGGCCAGTGTCAGTCGTGGAGTTGATGCAGAGGGACAGGATAATGCCAGTCATAGGAGTGAGGAGGAGGAAGACACAGATGAGGAGGGACAGGAGAAGGAGGAGGAGGAGATGGAAGAGGAGGAGGAGAAGGAGGAAAGTGGAGCAGGAACCACCAAAAAAAAAACAGTGCCAGGTACAGGTGCAGTGTGCAGGACTAGGTTGGCAATAGGTCTTTGCATAGAATTATATTATATTCAATACACTCTACTGACTGACGTTTTGTTTAATATCATTAGACTTTTATACTGCAAATGAAGTATTAATGTTAAAATTACGGTTCTACTTGCGTCCGTCGTGCAGTCGGAAAAAAGGCCTCTCCAAATCAAGCTCCCGGGCTGAATTTCAACCCTAGCCCACCCCTGGGGCCCAGTATTTCAAAACTTGTAAGCTGGATCAGAATAATCTGGATAATGAAATCCTCCTTTTCTCAGTCAGGGATCAAGGTGATCCTGCTGACTTTATCTGGGTATTTCAAAACATTGGCAGAGTGGATCACTTTGATCCCAATCTGACCGGATGCGGATTTCCACATCTCACGACTCCGCCCCCGGATCTGAAACATGGCGGACTACTTCACAACAGGAGCAGCTGGTAGCACAGCTTTCACATCAAAATGTAAGTTTACCGTTATCTAATGTGTAGCGTTTTTAAGACCATACGAAGGCCACCCACCATCTTATGTGAGCCAGCTATTTGAATTGTCACGTACTTAAAACGTGGGCGTACCAATCTCTAATTGAGCCGAAGTCATGCTGACGGTAGCTAACGCGGCTCCATTGACTTGCATGTTAAGTAGCTTGCAGGCTATGACCAGACGTGTGCCACTGGTTGGCAGTGGCGAGTAGGCCTACTTGGGCCTGTGTTGGTACAAAATAAAAACAAAATAAATACACCACAGTGTCTACATGGTGAAGGCATATATAACCTAACTAATAATGATAGTGATGCAAATAACCTGATTGTGATGCAGGGTGCAAAATCTGATGCAGAGGAGGAGGGAAAATCACCTCCTTGGCGGAGGTCTGAGTGCTTTTGTAGTTTAAAAGGGAATTTATCTGAAGTACGTCATACATTAACTCTTTAAACACCAACCTGTTTAGAGTTTAACGTTATGTTATTGCCAACACAGCAGGCCTTTAAAAAAAATATCTATATAGTATATATATTTTTACATGTGTGCAGAGCAGACTGTATCGGAAAAATACACAATACTAGTATGAATTATGCGGTTCATTCAGAAGTGTCAGAGGATTGAGTTTGGGTATGCTACAGTAATGCTGGTGATATGCTTTTCTGTACTTTCTACAATTTCTGACTATTGTGGATTCCTGACAGAGAATGGAGACTGAGAGGGCAGTGAGACAAATTGAATTGGCTGACGAGCAGCTCAAGCTGATGCTGCTTCAGCAGAGAGACAGAATTGAAGATAAAACTTCTGGAAAAGAAGCTCATCTCAGACCTGTGAGCAGTCTTTAGGTTCTGTGACACTATTTTGATTTGCATTTTGTTTCTAATTGCTTTTTGAATACTTTGTTTGAATTGCCATGTGCTTATTATGTTAATCCCTGTGTGGTTTCTTGCACTCTATGTAAAGAAAAGAATGTGCTATGCAGGTGACACTGAGGCCAGTATGCTAGCCAGAGAGAGAACCATGGAGCAAAAGGTTAGAGTTAGATGGCCTAGAGCAAATGACAGTAAAGAATGGGAGATAGTTAATAGAGATTTGTCAGTAATCTTGAGTAGGCTTAGAGGAAATGCAATAGAAAGGTTAGAAAAGATGGGAGATATAATGTATTCATATGGTGTAGAGAGGTTTGGGGTGCATGAGAGAAAGAGGAGTGAGAGGGTACAGTCAGGTAAGTCTAGGCGGCAGAGAGAAATAGAGAAGTTAGTCAAGGAAAGGAGACAGTTAAGAAAGCAGTGGAAAAAGGCTACAGAAAAAGAAAGGCAGGGAATTAAGGTGTTGCAAGAGGAGTTGAGAAGCAGGCTAGCAGTTCTTAGAAGGGCAGAGCATCTCAGGAAAAAGAGGAGGAAGAAGGAATATGCTAGGACAGGTTTTTTCAGGGACCCTTTTAAGTTTGTTAAAGGATTGTTCAGCCAGGAAAAGGGAGGGCAGCTTAAAGCAGAAAGGTTAGAGGTTGAAGAATATTTGAGAAACACATATTCAGATTTGGAGAAGAATAGGATAGTAGGTTTCCCACCTGATATCCCTCCATTAGGAGGGATAGAGCATGAGATGGATGTCAGGCCACCTAGGTGGAAGGAAGTTCAGGAGGTGGTCAGGCGTGCAAAGGCTTCTTCGGCCCCAGGGCCTAATGGAGTCCCCTACCGGGTTTATAAAAGTGCGCCTGATACCCTTAAATTTTTGTGGAAACAGCTAAGAATAGTTTGGGAAAAACAAATTATACCAAGAGCATGGCGTAGGGCAGGGGGTGTCCTCATTCCTAAGGAGAAGGAGTCTGTGGACCTTAGCCAGTTCCGGATGATTTCTCTCTTGAATGTGGAGGAGAAGATTTTCTTTAGTGTAGTAGCGCAGAGACTAGCTAGTTACTTAGAAAGGAATAGCTTAATAGATACCATGGTGCAGAAGGCAGGAATACCAGGTTTTTCAGGGTGTTTAGAGCATATTAGCATGATCTGGAACCAGATTCAGGCAGCGAAGATTAACAAAAGGGACCTACATGTAGTATTTTTAGATCTTGCAAATGCGTTTGGTTCAGTTCCGCACAGCCTCATTTGGAGTGCGTTTGATTACTTCAGAGTGCCACAGGTAGTTGTTAACTTAGTGAAAGCATATTTTCAGGATATTAGGCTGTGTCTAAGTACAGCAGGTTTCACAACAGGTTGGCTAGAAATAGGCATCATGGCAGGGTGTACAATTTCTCCGTTAGTATTCACTATGGCAATGGAAGTAATCATCAGGGCTTCTAAGTGGGTGGTAGGTGGGGAGAGACGGCAGAATGGGTTGCATCTTCCACCAGTTAGGGCTTACATGGATGACATGACACTGGTGACCACAACAATGCCATGTACAAAGAGGCTACTAGAGAAGGTAAATAAGAACCTCAAGTGGGCCAGCATGAAAATCAAGCCTAGTAAATCTAGAAGCATCTCGATATGTAGAGGGAAATTAAGTGATAGGAAGTTTGTCATAGATGATGAGAACATCCCAACAATTAGGGAAAAGTCAGTAAAGAGCTTAGGTAGGTTGTACAATGTACAGTTGAATGATAAGGAACAGGTGGTGAAATTTAGAAAAGATGTGGCTGAAGGATTGGATAGAATAGATAAATCAGAACTTCCAGGAAAGTTGAAGTTGTGGTGTTTGCAATTTGGGCTATATCCTAGGTTAATGTGGCCACTGTCAATTTATGAAATTCCAATATCTGTTGTAGAGAGAATTGAAAGGTTGGTTAGCTCCTACATTAGGAAGTGGTTGGGCGCTCCTAGGTGCCTAAGTAGTGTTGCATTTTATGGAAAAGGGATACTTCAGCTGCCAGTATCTAGTTTAACAGAGGAATTTAAATGTACCAAGGTCAGGACAGAGCTCTTGTTATCTGGGAGTAAGGATGTGGTAGTTAGGAGTGTGGTTCCAAATCCAACCAAGGGAGGAAGTGGAACCCAAGATCGGCAGTTCAGGAGGCAGAGGCAGCTCTTAGACATGCAGAGATTGTAGGTAATGTTCAGTTTGGCCGGGGAGGCCTGGGGCTTGGCTCAGGTAAACCGGTATGGAATACAGCAGGCCTCAAAGATAAAAGAAAGCTGGTTGTAGAACATATACGCAGACAGGAAGAGATAGTAAGGGGTGCAAAGGTAGTGGCCCAGGCTAAACAGGGACAGTGGTTGAATTGGAAAAGTGTAGAGAAGAGGAAGCTTAGTTGGAGGGACCTGTGGAGTATGGAGGAGAATCGTATTAGATTCCTGATAGGGGCTACATACGATGTCTTACCAACCCCCCAGAACCTAAAACTGTGGGTAAATGAGGACCCAGCATGCCCATTGTGTTCACGTACTGCAACTTTAAAGCATATTTTGTCAGGCTGCAAAGTTAGCTTGTCACAAGGCCGATATACATGGCGACATAATCAGGTGTTGAAATGTTTAGCTGCAGGCATCGAAGTGAAACAAAGACAGGTGAATTCAGAAGGTGTTAAGGATAGGAGCTTAGTAATTCAGTTTGTCCGTGAGGGAGAGAAATACAGAAGGGATAAGTTAGTGAGGAGGCAAGGGTGTGGCCGCCTAGAAGGTGCTTGTGATTGGGAAATGCAAGTAGATTTAGGGGGAAAGCTTGTTGTTCCTCAGGAAATAGTCTGTACCAGGCAGAGGCCTGACTTAGTGTTGTGGTCAGTGAGTCAACAGATAGTTTATTTCATTGAGCTGACAGTTCCTTGGGAAGACTCAGTGGAAGAAGCATATGAAAGAAAAAAGCTTAGATATGCAGACTTAGGAGCAGAAGCTGAGCAGCGAGGATGGAAGACTATGATTTGTCCAGTGGAAGTGGGGTGTAGGGGATTCATAGCAAGAACAACTGTCTCACTCCTGGGGGAACTTGGAGTGCGGGGACAGAGTTTGAGGAAGACAGTGAGGGAAATGTCAGATGAAGCAATTAAATGCAGCCAGTTTATCTATTACAGAAGAAATAATGTCAGCGGGGGGGGCAGCAGGGGGAACTACTAAGCAGGGCACATAACTCCTTGAGATCAGGTGGAGAGATCCACTTCCTGTCAGGAGAAATCTAGGAAGAGGAAGGTTATTTAAGTGTGGGAGTGGCCTATCTGAATCCATTTTGTTTGAGACCATGCTGCAAAGTGAGTGTGTTTGCTGATCCTGTGAGTTCATTTATCTCCTTTAACTTTAGCTTACATTGTAGTTATGCTATGTAGCATGTGAAATAGAGTATGGTGAATGTGCTAGTAAAGGTAGTATCAGCATTGCTTCTGCCTGGAGCTCGCATAAACGGAGCCTGGGTTTGGTTGAAGGTGGCAGTGCTGTTTGGGCTGAGATCACTGTCTAGCCTCCTGGAGGTGTCATTGTTGTGAGGGCTCGTCTTGGGGAGGTAGACTGTACAGCCTAACCCGGCGGGGGAGTGTGATAGCCTAACAAGGCTTCCTTCCCTGGGTCTACGTCCTCTGTGGTAGTATAGGTAAGGTAAAGGAGGTTGTTCGGTTAGTGTGGGGAGCAGTGAGACCTGGCATTAGGGGAGTGTCTCTGGGACGCCAGAGATCACTGTCTAGCCTCCTGGAGGTGTCGTGGGACCAACTAGACGAAACACCGGTGAAAGGAGGTTCCCACCCGATGACCCCAAAGACATGTTAGTTATCACTGCTCACTGGTCTGTATAGTTAAGCCTTGCCATAATAGCTTGTCGTAGGGCTTAGGAGGTTATTCACTGAGTGCTGATCCCTTTTTATTTATTTATTTATTTATTTTTTAGCACAAACTTCTTGTGTTTATTTGAATACAAATAAATTTGCTTTGCATTTCCTTGCCTTCGTCTGACCACAAACAATGGATGTTTCGATACAAACAAGTTACAATGTTAGGTGAAACTAGACATGTGGCCAAACAATATTTTTCTATGCTTGAAATTACTTACAACTAAAACACTAATTTGGATTAAGTGCAATGAACATCTTGAGTAACAATATCTAGAAGAAATGTGAGCTGAGGCTTTGTCAAATCCACCTCTGAGGTGGGATCCAAATAATCCTGAAATTTCATATCAAATTGATCCAGATCTCTGCCTTAACTTTTGAAATACCCAAATGCAGCCTTTACCTGGATTAAAGGGAGGACTGGATTACCAGATCTGCTTGATCCGTGTTGAAATACCCAGTTTTCAGATCAGATCAGGATTTAATTCAATCCGGCCAGGATAATCCTATCAGATCACTTTGAAATACTGGGCCCAGCAGAACTTCACCCTCCTAAATTCCAGACTTGTAGAGGTCAATTTTAAATAAGATTTAGGGGAACTAAATAATGGAATCCTTTTTTCCACCTGGTAAAAACTTGTAGGTCTATAAAGTGTTGCAAAAGATGCCTTAAAAACATTTTACTGCTGTCTTGTAAAGGGTTTTCCTCCTTTTTGTATTATTGTTCATGTTTTAGCTTGTTTTATTCACTATGATACATTTCTATGATTGCTCAAGGGTCAATACGGTATTAGTCTCTATATACAGACTCTACATTCAGTGAATTTAGAGTCTGTAGGCAAACCCCGTAGATCTTGCCTCCGGAAGAAGAGCGGAAGAGCCCTGGTTTCTGGTTGTAGGCTGTTTGTAGTCCACGTGATATTGACCAATCACGTTTGAGCTGGCTGCAGTTGTTGCCAGGTTAAACGGTCCGTTCGGTGAACTAACGAGGCAGAATGGTTCAGCATATTTACTATATAAACGGAAGTCGGAAACGAAAATTCACTTCCTCCGCCCAAATCAAACCGGAATGCCAAAAAATCAGGGGTCTGCCCCCAGAGGCTGTATCGCAGTTTGCCGGAAGTCAGACGCCGAATACGGCCAATGGGTTGAAAGAATGATACGGTATAAACTGTTATCCCCCTCATGCATACACACATACATGCACGCCTAATTACACAAACATTGATTACTATTATTGCTGTTTTTTGTTGGTGTTGGTGTTGTTTTTGTAATCTAACATATTTTATTAGTAGTTTGTTATCACATGTATTATTTTATGTATTGTTCTTTATCTTTATGTACTTTTGAGTTTTTAATAACTTTGTCAAAATTTTATTAGGTGGAGGCTTCAAATAAGCCCTCTGCGTTTTTTGCCTCTCCCTGCACTGTATTACATTATTCTTTTTTCATTGCCTTTTCTGTGTTTTAATTGTGCAAAAAAAATAAACTATAACAACTATAAAATAATAAAGGACAAAATAGAGAACAAAGAGTAAATGTAAATGTATGCATGAGCTTCCATCCTGTGGTGACATTTATGGTAGAACAAAGAGGCCAGAGCTTAAAGGTTTAACATCTGAATATCTGTTGTACGCGGGAGTGGCTGACTTTTTAATGTTTAACCGAGAACCCACTGTACTGTTTAAAGAGACCACTTGGGAAAGAGCTTGGGAAAGAGCAAAGATAGAAGGCAGGGGAAAATACCTGTATCTGTAGTCTGTAAATTTCACCTGATCTGCTTTCAGCTTTGACAGCAGCAGCATGAGAATCTTGACGAATAAGAAGAAAATGACCTGCAACACACATCCAGACTTAGAGACTTAGTGACTCAATAAATGTATATGAAAATGTACATTTGGGAACACTCTTGTCAATGTGCATTTGTACACTGACAAAGTCTTAGGGCTGCTGTGGAACTGTGCCTACTTCAGGCAACAAAAAAGTTTGTCTCAGGTGTGTCGGTGCAATAGACAAACGAGAAAGGACAGTAGAGGAGACACTCACACACCAATGTAACTGGACTTAGAAAGTCACAAAAAGGTCCACTGGCTGAAATCAATGCAAAAATACTTTTGCATCTGTGCACAAAAAGGTGTTCAAAGTGCCAAAAAAAAGAGTGAATAAAAATAGATAAAAATAGCAGCAAACATTTCAGTCCTTGACTATCATCAGTGCTTCTGACATGAGTGCTTTGAACAACAAATAGACACACAGATAAATTTCTACCAGGTGTGATAATCAGCTGGTGCCACTAATTAGATGAGAGCAACTATGAGGAGCAGAAGCATGACTACCTAATGACCTGTTATTTGTTCACCAAGAAATTAGTAATCAGTCATTCTTGTGACTACCACACTGTACAACAGTTTTATATCACATGCCCTCCAAGACAGGACACGTGAAATGCAATATGAAATCAGAGTGACTTTTACTTAAAGGCTGCACCAGAGGAACAAGACTGATGGGAGCAACATAATGTATCTGTAACATGAACATCACGTAGAAAAAATCTGTACTGTAGTTCAGACACTTCACTTACCAGCACTGAAAAAGTGATCGGGCCTCTTATTATCCACCAAAACCATCTGTTCACAATTGACCAGCATCTAAGGAATAAAAGGGGTTTAAAAAGTCAGACAGTGGAGAATGTTTTCATTCATTTACTTCACTTATTGTGAACCTTACAGTGCAAGGTGTAATGAGAGGCAATAGAAACCATATGTGTAGCAGCTGCAGCCAATGACAGGCTGACACAAGACAATTGCCAAGACTGATGCACAAGAATCAATACATGCAAACAGAAATATTCAAATACATTGAAACATATAAGAACATCAAAATTATTAAAGGACCAGTGTGTAAAATGGGTTGAAAACAGTGACATCAGTGGTCAAATTCTAGATTGCAGGGCTCACTCGCTCACCCCTCCCGTCGGGTAAATGACGGTGGCCTCGTAGGGATGAAAAGCCTTGCGCATGAGTTTTTCAGGAGTAGGTCTATCTAGCGACGAGGTGAATGTTTATTTAGAAATCTAAACCATGTTATGATATTGTAATGAATCCCTCACGAGCAGGAGACCAGAGGAGCGTTCAGGAAAAAGGCCCGTTTATTTGAGCACTCCAGAAACTCCAGTAACACTCCACTCCGTCCCAAACTCTGACTCTTCTAGCGTAACAGACACACTTCATAACTTTACACACATACTCGTTTACCATACCAAGTGGGGACCCCCCCTCCCCTCTCTGCTCCACCAATCTCCAGCCTGCACAATGACTGACAGCGTAGCCTGTAAACAGTGCTCAGCTGTTTATTTAGCCTAGCAATATCTCCGGACTATAGTAGCTGCAATGGACTTTGAATGCGATTTTGAAGAGTTTCTTGTAGCGGACACAGACCCAGAGCCGTGCCTGTTTGAGCCGGAGCATACAGATGAGGAACTCCATGTGTTTGATTCTGAGCGGGCGAGAAGGCTGAATGCACAGAATGGGATTCGGTGCTATTGCTGCCATCGTTGGGGAGATATATCATCAGGAGGAAAAGCGCCGCAGAGAGTGCATCACAAGGAGTGAAGTTACGTCTTCTTTTCCTCGCAGATGACGGTTCGGGTTCATTCTCTCCTGTTGCGTGGTAAGTGTGGTCCATTCGCAAACTTTATAACTAAAAAAACTTTTCACTACTCTCTATTGACGAACTACTAACACTCTCTGCTGTTTCCTCCTCCTTCTTCCTTCCTTCCGCTGTCTTCGTTAGTTCATTTATACATGCGAAACGCGTTCTCTGGCTGGCTGGATTGTCCACTCGGTCTGCTGTACATACATGGCGGCGCAAGATGGCGACCTCTCTAAAGCAAGGCCCTTGCTAGCATAATTATAAGGCTACGAAAACCAAATGAATTTTATTTTATAGCGATCATACACTTGTATAAACATATTAAAGGGTAGAATATTCAGATTCAGATTCAGATTGACAATAAACCATGCCAAATATTACACGCTGGCCCTTTAAGCTTAAAACTAGTTGGATGAGAAAAATGTCAGACAGTAAGAAGGGGAGAATTAAGGTGACAGAAAAGAGACTGAAAAGAGGCTTTTAAGTCACTGGATATAACTCTACTAGAGACTAAAAGAACCACAGAAAAATAGTCTGAACCTATTACAAAGAATCTACACCAATATCAATACTAAAAATATAGAGTGAGAAAAAGTTTAAAAATGATTACAGGGCTCTACTAATCAATTGTATAGTACTGAATAACCTTAATAGTGGCGGGGACACTAAATGCATTAATTGAGGTGAAAAAAAAAAGTCTCTGAAAAAGAGAGACATTTACATTCAAAAGGGGAATACAGGTGCTTCAAGGATATATAAATGTATCAAAAAAGAAGTCCTAATAAAAAGGGACAATATATCATAAAGTAGTCTAATGGTCAAAAAAGACAACAGGAGATCTCATCCTTGTATGAAAGACAATTTTACAGGGACCAGTCAAAGAAAACAACTCAAAAGAAGTTCTTCATTTAAACCTCTAGGGCTCTCTGTTTGTAAGTTATGTATCCATTTAGCTTCTCTTTGAGGTAACAGCTTGTTTCTTTTCCCACCTCTTCTAAGGGGCTGGATCATATCAGTCCTCTTAAATTTGAGTGTGCAGACATCATGGCCAACAGAATTAATATGCCTGGCCACTGGGGATTTCTCATCTCTGTTTCTGATACTGCATTTGTGCTCAGAAATCCTTGTTTTCAATTCTTGCTTAGTTTTACCAACATAACCCAATCCACATGGACATTTAAGAAGATACACTACATAATTGCTTTTGCAGGTAATTCTGTTTGTTATGCGGAACTTTTTGTCCGTATGAGGATGCTGGCGTACTGCGGTAAGCATGTTGTGTCATTTCCGGTGTTTCTGTGATGGCGTCTCTGTGCTGCTCTAGCAAACTCCTACCAGCTTGTTTTCTGTTAACACCTACTTCACGTCTTAACCCACACTAGTTCTGTATAAGCACTTATAGCTTTCCTCTTTTTAACGACTTTCTTGCTAATCTTAGCTGTTGTTTGCACGTTATTAGCCTTGTTAGCTACATTAGCTTAACACTTAGCAATGGCTTCTCCTTCTCCTGCTCTTTCTTGCTCGGTGTACTAGAAGTTCAGTTATGCCTCTGCCTCCTTTAGCGACTGTGGTAAATGTAAAAACTGTAGTTTGTTTGCTGCATTGGAGGCGAGGCTTAGTGAATTGGAAGCATGGGTCCGCACCATGGAAAATCATTTTGTAGCTGCGGTAGTTAGCCAGCCCCCTGCAGCCAGTGCAGAGCCACTTTGCATAGCCTCTGCTAGTGGTCCCCTGGTAACCCCTGTGCAGCCAGGAGGCTGGGTAGCTGTCCAGGAGAAGCAAAGTACCAAGCCGAAGCCCACTGTTAACCACCAGCCTGTTCATGTTTCCAACCATTTTCCCCACTCAGCGACACACCCGCTGAGGAGAAAACTCTGGTCACTGGCAGCTCTATTTTGAGAAATGTTTAGTTAGCAACACCAGCAGCCATAGTCAAATGTATCCCTGTCAAATTTAAAACTGCTGGCTAAGACTAAATGTAGATTTAATTAATAGATTTTTAATAAGACTGTTATTCACGTCGGCAGCAATGACATCTGGTTATGCCAATCGGAGGTCACTAAAATTAATGTTGCCACGGTGTGTGAATATGCTAAAACTATGTCGGACTAAGTAGTTTTCTCTGGACCCCTCCCAAATCAGACCACTGATGACATGTTTAGCCACATGTCATCATTTAATCACTGGCTGTCCAGGTGGTGTCCAGCAAATGATGTGGGTTTTGTTAATCATTGGCAGACTTTCTGGGGTAAACCTGGTCTGATTAGGAGAGACGGCATTCATCCCACTTTGGATAGAGCTCCTCTCATATCTAGAAACCTGGCCATGTTTATTAGTAATTCAAAACCCTGACAACCCAGATTTGAGACCAGGACTCAGAGTCGCAGTCTTACAGGTATCTCTGAGCTTCTAGTGCAGTTACTCACCCATAGTTTTATACAAATGGTGTCTGTCCCCCAACAACCTAAATTATCTAAATCTAAAATTAAACAAAGAGGAGTTGTTCATAACAGCCTAATAAAATTTAAAACCTCTTCTGTGTCAGAAAGACAAATCAGGAGGATTAAATGTGGACTGTTAAATATCAGGTGTCTAACATCTAAAGCAGTGTTAGTAAACAAATTAATATCAGATAATCATTGATTTACTCAGCCTCACTGAAACCTGGCTGTGTCAAGATGAATATGTCAGTCTAAATGAATCCACTCCTCCCAGTCATAATAATACCCACATACCTCAAGGCAGCGGCCGAGGTGGGGGAGTTGCAGCCATTTTTAACTCTAGTCTGTTAATCAGCCCTTAACCTAAACTAGATTATAATTCCTTTGAAAGCCTTGTTCTTAGTCTTTTACATCCGACCTGGAAAACCTCTCAGCCACTTTTATTTGTTATAGTGTACTGTGCTCCTGGCCCGTATTCTGAATTTGTATCCGAATTCTCAGAGTTTTTAACCAGTTTAGTTCTTAAATCAGATAAAGTTATTACTGTAGGTGATTTTAACATTCATGTTGATGATGATAATGACTCCCTGGCTACTGCGTTTATCTCATTATTAGACTCCATTGGCTTCAGTCAGGGTGCACATAAACCCACTCATTGTTTTAACCATACCCTCGATCTAGTTCTGACGTATGGAATTGAAATTGATAACCTAACAGTCATTCCACAGATTCCCTCTCTATCAGATCATTATTTGATTACTTTTGATTTCTTTCTACTCAATTACATGCCACTCAGCAACAGCTACTATACTAGATGTTTATCAGATAGTGCTGTCGCAAAATTTAAGGCAAAGATTCCATCGACATTGAATTTAAAACCATATCCTTCTGTAACAGAGGTTTCCTGTACCGACATTAAACTTTTCCGAATTGACCATCTTGTCGATAGCCCTGTAGGCTCACTGCAAACAACACTCGACTCTGTAGCACCTCTTAAAAAGGAGTTAACAAAGCAAAGAAAGTTCGCTCCTTGGTACAACTCTCAAACCTGAAAATTAAAACAAATATCGCGAAAATTTGAAAGGAATTGCCGATTAAGTCTGGGAACAAAGTCTCAAAATGTATGAGGGGCCTCCGCAATGCCAGAGCAAACTATTACTCAGCTTTAATAGAAGAAAGTAAGAACCCCAGGTTTCTTTTCAGCACTGTAGCCAGGCTGACTGAGAGTCACAGCTCTATTGAGCCTTGTATTCCTTTAGCCCTTAGCAGTAATGATTTTATGAGCTTTTTAATGACAAAATTCTAACTATTAGAGGCAAAATTCATGACCTCCTGCCCTCAAATGGAACCAGTCTGCCCTCAAACACAGCTGTAAGACCTAATATATATTTAGATTGCTTCTCCCCGATTTCTCCTCAACAATTGACCACAATTATTTCTTCATCTAAATCATCAACGTGTCTCTTAGACCCCATCCCAACTAGGTTATTTAGGGAAGTCTTAACTTTAGTTAACACTCACTTATTAGACATGATCAATATATCTTTATTAACAGGCTATGTACCACAGTCTTTTAAGGTAGCTGTAATTAAACCTTTCCTAAAAAAGCCCACCTTGGGTCCAGAGGTGTTAGCCAACTATAGACCAATATCTAATCTTCCCTTTCTTTCAAAGATCCTTGGGAAAGTAGTCGCGGACCAGATGTGTGATTTTCTCCTTGATAATAATTTAATTGAGGAATTTCAGTCAGGATTTAGAGTGCATCATAGCACTGAGACAGCACTAGTTAAAATTACTAATGATCTTCTGATTGCTTCAGACAAAGGATTAATCTCTGTACTGGTTTTATTAGATCTTAGTGCAGCATTTGACACAACTGACCATCAAATTCTGCTACAAAGACTGGAACATTTAATTGGCCTAAAAGGTTCTGCACTAAGTTGATTTAAATGTTATTCATCTTCGCATTTTCAGTTCATTCATGTTAATGATGAATCATCTCTATGTACTAAAGTTTGTTTTGGAGTTCCACAAGGTTCTGTGATCGGCCCAATCCTATTCACTCTATATATGCTTCCCTTAGGTAACATCATTAGAAATCATTCTATAAATTTCCATTGTTATGCGGATGATACACAATTGTATTTATCGATAAAGCCAGAAGAAACTGATCAATTAACTAAACTTCAAAAATGCATTAAAGACACAAAAACCTGGATGAGCACCAATTTCCTTATGTTAAAGTCAGACAAAAGTGAAGTTATTGCTCTTGGACCCAAACAACTCAGAGACTCTTTATCTGATGATATAGTTTCTCTGGATGGCATTGCTCTGGCCTCTAGCACTACTGTAAGAAACGTCGGGGTAATATTTGACCAAGATTTGTCTTTTAATTCTCCTTTAAAACAAATCTCACGGACTGCATTTTTTCATCAGCATAATATTGCGAAAATTGTCAGAGATGCTGCGCTCATCATCTGAGGTACAGAGGGAGTTCTCCAGCCTGAGGTGGAATAAAGCCAGCGAGCCGGACAACATCAGCCCCAGGGTCCTCAGGGTGTGTGCTGGGCAACTTGCTGGAATCTTTCAGCACCTCTTTAACCTCCTCTTGAGGTTGAAGAAGGTGTCTGACCTATGGAAGACCTCTTGCATCGTACCAGTACCTAAGAAAGGATGTCCCAGCACTCTCAATGACTACAGGCTGGTGCTGCTAATGTCACATGTCATGAAGACATTTGAGAGGCTTGTTCTCCAGCACCTGAGGGCACTGCTCTCTGCCTTCCTAGACCCCCTGCAGTTTGCTTACCATCAGCACATTGGTGTGGAGGATGCCATCATCTTCCTCACTCACAAGGCTCTGTCTCACTTGGAGAGTGCTGGAAGCACTGTGAGAGTCATATTCTTTGACTTTTCCAGTGCCTTCAACAGCATTCAACCCAGCCTCCTGAGAGACAAGCTGCTGGATATGCAACTTCACCTGGACATTACTCCCTGGATTTTGGATTACCTCATGACAGTATGTCAGGGTGGATGGCTGCGTATCTGAGGTGGTGTCAAGTACCGGGGTGCCCTAAGGAACTGTTCTGGCACCATTCTTCTTCACCCTCTACACCTCTGATTTCCGGTTCAATTCTGGTTCTTTCCACCTCCAAAAGTTTTCCGATGACTCCTCTATAGTCAGATGCATCAGCAATGATGACGAGGAGGAGTACAGAGAACTGATTGAGGACTTTGTCGCGTGGAGCAACCGAAACCACCTTCAACTTGACATCAGCAAGACTAAGGAGGTGGTGGTGGACTAAAGGTGGGAACCGGAGGCAACCTGCCCCAGTAACCATCCAGGGCGAGGAGGTGGAGATGGTGGACTCGTACAAGTACCTTGGGGTCCACATCAACAATAAACTGGACTGGACTCATAACACAGATGCCCTCTATAGGAAAGGACAGAGCAGGATGTTCTTCCTGAGGAGACTCAGATTGTTTGGCATCTGTAATGGGCTCCTCAAGACCTTCAATCTATGGTTGCCAGTGTACTCTTCTTTGCTGTAGTGTGCTGTGGAGTTAAGACTGGTGAGGTCAACAGGCTCAACAAGTTTGTGAGGAAAGCCCGCTCTGTTGTGGGACTGGACCTGGACAGTCTAGAAACAGTGGCTGAGAGGCGGGTGAAGGACAAAATCTGTGCAATCCTGGACAATCCTTCTCACCCCCTGCACGACAAGCTGTGGCTGATGGGCAGCTTATTCAGCCAGTGGATTATCCCACCCAGGTGCAGAGCTGAACGATTCAGATGCTCCTTTGTGCCCACCGCCATCAGACTGTACAACAGCGGTCTGGCTTAAGCTATATCTAACTCTGAACGGACCTGTCTTGCATTTGTCCAATAATGACACTTTATCTGCCACCTGTCACTTTATTTCATTTCTCACTTTGTCTGCCATTTTTTAGTCACTTTATTCATCTGATCTAGCAATTTTATTGATGTAGCAATTTTATCTTTTATTTATCTATTATTATCTTTAATTTTTATTTTTTCTCTTTAATCTTATTCTATTTAATGTCCTTTGATTTTGTCTTGTGCTGCTGTGATACTTGAATTTCCCCCCTGGGGGATCAATAAAGTATATCTTATATTATCTTATCTTAATAGGCCTATCCTGACCCAAAAAGATGCAGAAAAAATAGTCCATGCTTTTCTTACCTCTAGGCTGGATTACTGTAACTCCCTATTATCAGGTAGCTCTAATAAGTCTTTAAAACGCTCCAGCTAATTCAGAACGTAGCGGCACGTGTACTAACAGGAACTAAGAAACGAGATCATATTTCTCCTGTTTTAGGTTCTCTGCACTGGCTCCCTCTAAAATCCAGAATTTAAGTTTAAAATCCTTCTCCTAACGTACAAAGCTTTAAATGGTCAGGCTCCTTCATATCTTAGAGAGCTCATAGTGCCATATTATCCCACCAGAACACTGTTTAATACAATAGCCATAATTAGAATTATAATATTATTACTTTAATTAATGTTGTTATAAGCTACTGTCATTACCATCTGTCCTGCATCTCTCTCTGTCTTTGTCTCTCTGTCTGTCTCATTTTGTCATACGGATTACTGTTTATTTATCATGTTGATCTGTTCTGTATGACACCTATTGCACATCTGTCCGTCCTGGAAGAGGGATCTCTCCTCAGTTGCTCTTTCTGAGGTTTCTATCATTTTTTTTTAAAAAGGGTTTTTTTGGAGAGTTTTTCTTTATCCACTGAGAGGGTCCTAAGGACAGAGGGATGTCGTATGCCCTGTGAGGCAAATTGTGATTTGTGATACTGGGCTTTATAAATAAAATTGATTGATTGATTGATTGACTGATTGACTGATTGAGTGACTGATTGAACAATGTCCCCTTTAATCATGGCACTACATTGGGCACAATTAAAGCAAGGAAAATTACCCCCAGGAAGGTTAGAAGGAGAAAGAAAATGTCGAGGTCAGATTTGACTAAAATGTCACTTATATTTTTGGCGCGTTAATGTGCAAAGATAGGCGGGGCTTGGAAATAATGACCTATGAGAGGTTTCAAAACAACCTGCTTAATATCATAAGATAGAGAGGTTTAGAGGCCAATAAACCACTCCTATCAACATCTTTAGCTTTATCAAAGCAGGTTTGGACCACCGAATCGTGATTACCCCTACTGTTGAAACGATCACATATCTCATGCGCTTGTTCATTAAAAGTATTGTCAGAGCTGCAGATTCTCTTTGCTCTCAGCAGTTGACTGTAAGGAAGACTTTTCTTCAAACCTGGAGGATGATAACTAGTATAATAATAATAAGAGTATTTCTCTCTGGACAGGATAGGAGGTGGTTTTCTGAAAACACTGGTGCTGAGAGGATCTGGTTTTTTTTTCACAAGAACATAGAGAAAAGAAACAGAATCTTGACAATATTCAAGTGTGAATTTTATGGTTGGCATAAAGGAATTGCGCTATGTGTGAAAGGCTGTTAACTCCTCCACCGTCCCTGAAAATATACAAAAAATATCATCTATGAATCTGAACAAGCAGAAAAATAAGGGTTGCACCTGTAGACATAGTCATCCTCAAATTTGCCCATGAATAAATTGGCATAGTTGGGAGAACATAAACTCCCCATACTGATGCCCTGACACTGCAGGTAGAAAGAGTCCTCAAATTTAATTTTTGGTAAGAACAAGCTTTGTGAGATCTACCAAGAAATCAGTTGGGGGTGTCTGGTACTCTCTAGACTACAAAAAATGAGTGAGAGCTTTTAAACCTTCAGTGTGTGGTACATTGGTGTAGAGACTGACAATATCCATAGTGCACAGAATATCCGTCTCTTGATGCCAGACATTTTAATTCTGTTGGCCATGATGTCTGCACATTTCAGGGGACTGATATGATTCAGCCCCTTAAAAGAGGTGGGAAAAGAAACAAACTGTTACTGCAAAGAGAAACTAAATGGATATATATCTTATAAACAGAGCCCTAGGGGTTTAAATAAAAAACTTCTTTTGAGTTGTTTCCTTTGACTGGTCCCTGTAAAATTGTCTTTCACGTAAGGATGAGATTTCCTGTTGTCTTTTTCAACCATTAGACTACTTTATGGATGCGTCCCAAGTCTAAAATTACTGCTAACCACCTAACCTAACTGTTTAGTCCCTCCCACTTAGGAAAACATTTAAGGAGTCAGGAGTTAGGAGTGAGGAGTGAGGATTGCTGATAAGAGACATGAGACGGCCTTACTCTGAAGCATCACGTGAAGCGATGTCCTGTCCTGATGACGGCGGCACAGCTGGATCTGCTGCATAACGGAGCCAGCATTTGGCTTACATCCCAAGTCCCATTATATTCGCTGATCAAAGCCGTAACCCCCCCCCCCCCCCCCCCCCGAAGTTTGTGGCAATTAACGAACGGTCTGTAGCCCTGCCACTGTCACTGTGATGAGCATCATTATCATTGTTATTATCATCATTATTTTCACTATTATTAAATCCACTTGCCATCATTCAACATGTCAGCTGTTGAGCGAATAAGACATCAGACCTGTCAGTCTACCTCAGTCAATTCAATTTTATTTATGAAGCCCTATATCACAAATCACAATTTGCCTCACAGGGCTTTACCGCATACGACATCCCTCTGTCCTTAGGACCCTCACAGCTGATCAGGAAAAACTCCAAAAAAAACCCCCTTTAACGGGGGAAAAAACGGTAGAAACCTCAGGAAGAGCATGAGGAGGGATCCCTCGTCCAGGACAGACAGACGTGCAATAGATGTCGTACAGAACAGATCAACGTAATAAATTAACAGTAATCCGTATGACACAATGAGACAGAAAGAGAGACAGAGACAGAGACAGAGAGACAGACAGAGCGAGAGAGACAGAGAGAGACGCAGGACAGACGGTAATGACAGTAGCTTACAACAACATTGATGAAAGTAATAATAATAATTAATATTAATATCAATAATTGGGTGGCACGGTGGTGTGGTGGTTAGCACTCTCGCCTCACAGCAAGAGGGTTGCTAGTTCGATCCCGGGCGTGGGAGCCCTTCTGTGCGGAGTTTGCATGTTCTCCCCGTGTCAGCGTGGGTTCTCTCCGGGCACTCCGGCTTCCTCCCACAGTCCAAAGACATGCAGATTGGGGACTAGGTTAATTGGTAACTCTAAATTGTCCATAGGTGTGAATGTGAGCGTGAATGGTTGTCTGTCTCTATGTGTCAGCCCTGCGATAGTCTGGCGACCTGTCCAGGGTGTACCCTGCCTCTCGCCCGATGTCAGCTGGGATAGGCTCCAGCCCCCCTGTGACCCTCAAGAGGATGAAGCGGTTAGAAGATGAATGAATGAATGAATGAATATTAATAATTACCTACAGCCTATTAAACATTATTCCACTCACATGACATGCAGGACAATTAATGATGGGCAAATGTGTTTGTGTATGTGTTTGAGGATGTGTGTGCGTGGTGTTATATCACTCGAGCAGCTGCACATTTAACAACCACGCATCACAGACAGTCCGCTGAAAACCGCAATGGGTTGTGAATGAAATAAACTTAATTACAACATGACAGTCTTGCACGAAATATCATTAACGTTACTCTATGTAGTCACGTAGGCATGTGAATTACAGCGTTTCATTGCAAAGAATGCATGTAACGGGTACACTTGCGCTGTTTCTCCACCATCTCAACCTCAAGCTGAAAAAGACTTCCTGTTAGGAACCTCTCGTGTTACCTTACTCATCGCACCTAACAGATCCCTCCTAACGCCTAATGCTAACTCCTTACTGGCAGGAATAAGAGACATGAGACGGCCTTCAAGATGGTGGACCTTGAACGACTTCCGGATCAAGTAAGGAGTTAGGAGTTAGCAGTATAAAATAAGAGACTTGGGACACACTCTATGATATATTGTCCCTTTTTATTAGGACTTCTTTTTTGATACATTTATATTCAGTGTCTTTATACATTTTACAGTTACTAATCCTTGAAGCCCCTGTATTCCCCTTTTGAATGTAAATGTCTCTCTTTTTCAGAGACTTTTTTCACTTTAATTAATGTGTTTACTGTTCCCTCCACTATTAAGACTATTCAGTATTATACAATTGATTAGTAGAACCCTGTAATCATTTTAAAACTTTCTCCATATTACTTACTCCATATTTTTAGTATTGATGTGTAGGTTCTTTGTAATAGGTACAGACTGTTTTTTCTGGGGTTCTTTTAGTCTCTAGTAGAGTTAGATTCAGTGACTTAAAAACCTCTTTTCAGGCTCTTTTCTGTTACTTTAATTCTTCCCTTCTTCTTGTCTAACATTTTTCTCATTCAACTAGTCTGAAGCTTAATAATTTTGATGTTCTTATATGTTTCAATGTATTTGAATATTTCTGTTTGCATGTATTGATTCTTGTGCATCCGTCTTGGCAATTGTCTTGTGTCAGCCTGTCATTGGCTGCAGCTGCTACACATATGTTTCCATTGCCTATCATTACACCTTGCACTGTCATTGGTGCCAGAACTTTACCTATGTATATATAGTATTCAGTGTCTTTGCCTCTGTTTGATACACTGAAGAAGGCTTAGGCCGAAACACATCTGTCATTTTGTTTGGCCGTGTGTTGCCCTATTAAAACATAGATTTTGACTCTAGTCTTTTGTGAGTACTGTTGCCTACTAGTTTCTTTGGAATATCTCTGCAACTTGCTCCCATCATGACTGGAAACATTGGAGTTGTGCATCCTCCTTCCTTCAGAGGTATGCAATTAAACACTCACTCTGTGTTTTCATATAAAATCTTGACCACTGTCCATGGTGTTACAAACAAAATAGGTGTTCCTGAAAAATAACCAGAACATAAGATGGAACAATTTATCATCAAACTCAAATTAATCAATGATTAATTTATAAATTGCGTATAATTACACACACACACACACACACACACACACACATAGAACATTAATTCATGGTTTACCCCATCCTAGAAGCATGTATTTCTTCAGCAAACATCTCTTGGTTAGCACAGCTGTGAAGAGCAGCATGTGGAGGAAAATGGCCTCCACCAAGAGCCAGAAGTAGTTACAAGCCACAAAGTATTCCATGCACACTTTGGAGAGTTTACACAACAACGCTATCTGTTGAGAGATATGTTAAATTAATGTTACAAGTAGTTTAGCTGATATAAACTGCTTTGGTTAAGCAGTACTTTATTATCTACCCAGGTTTCACCTAGAATAGAGTCAGAAAGGCCCTATTCTCAAAGATTTGCTGATGTGTGAATACTAAGACAGTACTTTTTTGTACCGGAGAGCTTGAGTAGGAGTTCCATCCTGGGTCATCTTTGGGTAGCTTAGAGTACATGATGTATAATATGATTTCCTTCGAGATGACAGCCATGGCTCTCAGGATGAATGACACAAATAGATTCATGTGAATGTAGTTCCTGGTACAGTGGAGCTTCCTGGTGAGCAGATACAGGAGCAGTTTGAAGAAGGCATTGATTCATACTTCCTTTGTAACTGTTAAATAGTCATTATGGCATGACATAAGATATAATGCAAAATGATTAAGGTCCATACATGTTTCCTGGATTTTTATAATGGCATTTGTAAGTAATGCTGATTATAATAGTCTTGTAGTGGGTTATCTCACATTACTGTGAGACAATGCACATCATTGGTAGCGGTTAAGCTAGTGAATCTGTCCCATGTGGAGGATGGAAGCTGCCAAAATCAAAAATAAATAAATGATTTGATAAATGTATTAATATGCCATGAAACATATCAAAAATAATATAAAAAATAAAAGTAGGCTATTACTTCATTGATCAAATGTGACATTAATTAATATCTCTGTTTTAATTTGTGTCTTTATTTATTTATCTTTGTACTGATTTTCCTATTTATTTTTTATTAATTTCTATTATTCTTATATATATATATATATATATATATATATATATTTTTTTTTTTTTTTTTTTTTTATTTACCTTAGTTCATTTTGATTCTTTTCTTTAAATATATTTATTAATTTTCAGATGTATTTATGTATTTATCATTTTCACTTTGCATTTTCCCCAATTTACTTCCTCCAACTTATTCAGTCCCCACAGAACCCCATGTTACCATGCCCAGCTTTACTGCAGAGATAAATATATATAAAATCTGGTACAAAAAAACAGTTTTAGTCTCTATGGCTAATTTCAAACGAGGTGTTTCTACAGTCTGAGTCAGAGCCACCCCTCGCTCCTCCACAGCTCCATCCTCTTGCCTAAATATGAACACTATGGACTCCAAAAAACCAAGATGGTGAAAAAAAATCAGAACTTCAGAATGAGAGTCTACAAACCAGTGGGTGACATCATGACACGTCCATTATTTTATAAAGCAAATGGTGGGAGTGTGATCAAGGTGTTTCTTTCCATGAATTTCTGAGTAACCCGCACACCTGATTGCTAAGGTAAGTACAGGACCTTATTTTCAGGCAATGTAACAAGATAGCTAAGCTAGCTTCTAAGTTTGCAACATAATGTTAGCTTACCCCAATAATAACATCCAAACTTTGTCAGATTATCTCAGATCCGACATGAGAGTGTGCTCAAAACTCTTTCCCAAGGACTGCTTAGGGAGATTGCTTACCAGTTTGGACACAGTGAAAAATGGGAGTGTGCCATCTTTGTTTACATGGATTTGAATTATCTTGATGTGCGTGTCATCTGACATTAGCCTAATCATAAGCTTAGAACCACTGTGAGTATTTGCCAAAATGTTTTTAAACCTTAGATATAAAGATAGAGATCACTGAACTAAAATCATCTAGACTAATATCTTTGAAGGGTAACTTAAAGAAGAGGAAGTGGACATTTAAATCAGCACCAGGAACAAAATGTACAGGGATGCTACAAGTCATTGCTCACATTAATAAACATAAAGCTTACCTTTAAATACCTTTTAAATAATTGCATATTAGCCTGGAGTGATTTCTGACAGCCCCCAAGTTATTCATTATATGACAGTATGCATCATATCATTTTACACCAGTATTAGCATTTTTTAAAGCTGTGTATGTGTATTTTAATTCAAAAACAAAATGGCTTATCCTTTAGTAAATTATGTTTGATTTATTTGTCAAGCAATATGTTCATTGTTTTAACTAGCTGTATTGTTATGGAGTTATGAAAGGTCTGGAAGATCAGGCTATCCAAAAATCAATCACAGGATGAAGGTATACTGCATGTTTGTATGTTGAATATTCCTGTGGTATTTGTTGAGTTGTCTAATTTCCTTCTTCACATGTATCCTCACCTCAGCCAAGTCATTCATTGACTCTATCGTTATTATTACCAACCTTATTAGCCCTAAGAACACTGTGTGACAGATTAAACATTGTGTGATTCACTGCTTTATTGATTCACTCCAATCTCGACTAGTTTCTTTGGGCATCAAGAGTGAACGGGAAGTTTTAATTCCACTGTTTGGCCACTATGAATGTTAGCCCCAAAGCCTGGTGCACTATATTTTGCCTGCTCAGGACTTATTTTCCTTTAGTTTGTTTTTTTCTCCCCCTGCTGGAAGTAGTTTGTACAGCATCAGTGTATGCAGATATTTGACTCAGGCTGGACGTTTATTTTGAGCAGGACAGCCTTATGGTTTTTTGTCTTCTCTTAGGCTAGCTCCCTCTAGCATTTTTGGTACATAAAATGTCCACTTTGATACTACTCTTACATTTCTGTTGATTATCATTACTAAGTTTGATGTGCAATATGAGTACTTTGATTATGATTGATAGCTCATATCATGATGGCACCATGCTAATATGATTCTGTAAATGGGTAGGCTCATCTAACCTTGTGCTATGCTATATTTGTAAGTCAATTTTAATTTATTTAGATAAGCAATATAAACTAAGCACAAAAAGTAAGGAAATTTGTGTTTGGTAGGTTATTTTTTTGTTGTAACAATGCTTCTTGGCAATAAATATTACACTGTTGGAAAGCCTGTTTATTTCCCCTTTAATTGGTGCCACATTTGTAAGGAACATGCATTTGTGGGATGAGCAGCAGAGCAGAGAATGTGGGTTGCAACCCATGAAAAATTTGCCAAATCTTCTCTGCCAATGCCAAATAGCTTTTTTTTTTTTTGCTGTTCCTGTTGACTCTTGTTTTGAGTTTCTGGTACCCCCAGCACCTGTGAGCATGGGCCCTGCTACAGTGGTCAGTTGGTGTCTGCTCCAAGAATCGGCATGCCACGTTTGACTGATCTGGATAGGGCCCGTACAATAGGGCAACTTCAAGCTGGTGTTCCGCAAAACCAAGTTGCGGCATTATTTGGAGTGAGCCCTAGTACCATCTGCAAACTGAAGGCCGAGTTCCATATAACGAGGGATGTCAGAGACAGGCCGCGAAGTGGGCATCCCAAAAAGACGGCACCCCAAGAAGGCTGTTTCCTAATCCTGTCAGCACTTGGGAACTGTAGGCTGTCTTCTACAGATTTGCAGTCAAGGTTTACAGGACGATATGGCCGATGGCTCTCTGCTCAGACTGCATGCAATCTCTGGTCTCACAGGGCTGCCAGGAGGCCTGCCATGACTGCCCTTCACTGGCTACGGTTACATGATGGCTTCTCATTCGGAATGAAATGAATCTGAATGAAATCATTCGGAATTAAAGTGTTTCCAGGTAGTTTACATGGGAAATATTAATTCCGAATGAGGGTTTACATGGGAGATCCATTCAATCGCCTTTATTCAGGTCTGCGCAAGGTTTGGGGCAGGGAAGGTTTCTGATTGGATAGGGGGCGGGGCGGATGTTACGTGTTTATGTTTACCAGAAGAAAACACTGTGGTCCTCGCTCCGGATAATAAGATGCTTGACGACGCCGTTATTACTGCCTTTTTCGGGTGTGTTTTGCTTATATTCTTGAAGCAGCAGTACGACAACAACCTTGTTCTGCTAATGCTTCATCTGTTGAGCAGGAGAAGGGAGGCAGAAGACCGTGCTGTGGCGAATGGAAACCGGTGAGTGCAACGAGTCCAACTGCTCTAGTTCAGCCCGTTGCTATGCAGCCCGTTGCTATGTGCGCTATATATGTCATCGCACCAGAAAGGCAAGGAAACGAGCATGCGCAGAAAGACTGGAATGAACTCAAAGAGGAATGAGTGTATACATGCACACAAAACTCTTTCATTCGGAATGACAAACGGAATAAACCACCCCCTTTAATCGGATTTAATTTTCAATCGGAATGACCATTTTTCAATCGGAATGACTGTTTACATGACCACTTTTAATCGGAATGGCCGTTCATTCCGATTAAAAGTGGAATTAAACTGTCCATGTAAACGTACTGACTGTCAGGGCTGTTTGCGCTGGTGTTGGCTGGTGTTGGATCAAAATGTGGAGAAGATACAGAGAACGCTTTGCTGATTGCTGCACCGATAGAGTAACATCTTTTGGTTGAAGCAGTGTAATGGTGTGGGGTGGCATCTCCCTCACTGGAAAAACAAGGCTTGACATTATTGGAGGCAATCTCAATGCAGAGAGATATCGAGATGAAATTCTGCAACCAGTGGCAATCCCATATCTCCACAGTCTGGGACCGAACTCTATCCTCCTCGCAGAGGCATGGCGCACATTGGATACGGACCTGACACGGACACTTGAGGGATCATTGCATGAATCGCTTAACCTGATTGGAGACATCACATACCAGACCTGCAAGGACAGGTTTGGGGAAGTTACCCCCAAACAGAGGACCACCCTAAGAAAGAAGGGAAGGAGGGAGAAGGAAATCCTCCAACTAGTGCAAAGAACTGGAGGAAGGCAACGCAGGCAGAGAAGGAGGGTCTGAAAGCCCTGTGGGAGGAGGTCAGGCAAAGGCTATCCAGGTTTTGCAGAGCTGAACGCATCCGAAAGCACAACAAAAGGAAGCAAAAAGCGCAAGCCAGTTTCTTCAAGGATCCATTCAAGCACGCAAGACAACTCGAAACCATCAGGGAGCAACTGGAACAGCACGCCAAGAGGCAGTACAGTGATCCGTTAAGGAACGTCCCTTTAGGAACAACAGGAGTACATGCTTCAGCCTGCACCACCGACAGCTGAGTTCAACATCAAGCCCCCCAAGCTCAGTGAAGTCAGGCAAGTCGTGAAGAAGGCAAGGTCCTTATCAGCACCAGGCCCCAATGGAGTCCTCTACAAGCTCTATAAGAACTGTCCCAAGGTACTAGAGCTGCTGCGGTACCTAATGAGAACTGCCTGGCGGTCTTCATCCCAAAGGAAACAAACTCCAAAAGACGTGGGCCAGTTCAGAAACATCGCCCTACTGAATGTAGAAGGAAAGGTCTTCTTCTCAGTACTGGCCAGAAGGATAACCACCTACCTGCTAGAGAATGGCTACATCAACACCAACTGCCACACGGTGGGAGTCCCAGGCTTTCCAGGGTGTGTAGAGTACTCTACGTTGATTTGGGACCAGATCCAGAAGGCCAGACAGGAGAAGACCTGCATCTCATCTGACACGACCTTGCCAACGCGTATGGAGCAGTCCCACACCAGCTACGCCATGGAGTTCTTCTACATGCCCTTCTGTATCAAGAACCTGGTAGCAGGTTACTCAAAGGAATACTCCGATGATTTGGGAGTTATGCCATTTCTCTGTCATTTTCATATTGAAACAACATGATCGATATCTTTTTTGTGTCTGTACGTCCAGTGGCTGGGTCTCAGCGGTTAGCGTTGCGGCTTAGCTTAGCGAATATAATTGAAGTCTATAGGTGGTCAGTACCCTGCTCGGTAAAAGTGAACAAATAAACGTTACAGAAACCCTGAAACTGGCATTTCTGCACGTGCATTTAAAATAAACATGTTTTAAACATTAATTCAAAAAACGAGAGTCCTTTTTAGTCATTTTTGAAGAAGTTTGATACACAGAACAAGAGTGGGTTTACGCCCTGTGCAGAGGGATACACCGAGCAACAGCTGCAGCTCTGGGTCCCAGAGCCAGCTGCAACTGTTGTTCACCGGTGTATCCCTAGGTTCTAGGTCACTCAGTAAAAGCAAACAAAGAGACGACACGGACGATCATGCCTTGAAAATGTATTATTGCACCTTGCAAAAACATTCAAGGCAAACCTAAAGGCTAGATGAAAAGGCACTGTAAATATGCATTATAAAGTGATATTACTCACTCCCAAATCCCAAATCCCATTCTGTGCAAAATGATTCCACCTCCGTAGGCATAGGTTGGCAAGCCCCGCAGCTACACCACCAATCCTCCCCTGACCTCCATCTCCCCTCGGCCCCTTGCTGTTCCGTCGCTTCAGAGGATTCAGCCTCTCTTCTCACCCGCTCACCATCCATCACCTGGAGTTCCTCATCTGTATACTCTGGCTCAAACAGGTATGGCTTTGGATCTGTGTCCGCTACAAGAAACTCTTCAAAATTGCGCTCAAAGTCGTCCATTGCAGCAACTATAGTCCAGAGATATCGTTAAGCTAAATAAACAACTGAGTTTTGTTTACAGTCTACGTCTGTACCTGTGCCTACTCACCGGTGTATCCCTCCACGGATCACAGCGCAGGATGTAAACACACTATAGTTCTGTGTATCAAACTTCTTCTAAAATGACTAAAAAGGACTCTTGTTTTTCAAATTAATGTTTTTTAAATGCATGAGCAGAAATGCCAGCTTCAGGGTTTCTGTAATGTTTATTTGTTCACTTTTACTGAGCAGGCTACTGACCCCCTATAGACTTCAATTGTATTTGTTAAGCTAAGCCGCAACGCTAACCGCTGAGACCCAGCCACTGGACATACAGACACAAAAAAGATATCGATCATGTTGTCTCACTATGAAAATGATAGGAAAGGGCATAACTCCCAAATCGTCGGAGTATTCCTTTAAGTGATCTGCAGATGTGCTTTGCCCTCCAGGATTTCACCAGCTAGAAGTGGGATTCGCTATGGGGTGTGCCATCTCCCCAGTCCTATTGGTGGCAGCCTTTGAGATAATCCTCATAGGAGCAAGACAGATGGTTGGAGCGATCAAACTACCTTCTGGTCAGAGGCTACCCCCACTGAGGGGCTATATGGACTATGTCACCAGCCTCCTCCAGACAGCAGCATGTACATCAAGACTGCTGAAAAGGATGGATGAGTTGATGTCGTGGGCAAGAATGAAGATCAAGCCCTCTAAATCCCGTAGCCTGTCTCTCAGAAGAGGAGTTAAAAACGACAACACTATCTTTGTCGTTGAGGGAGAGAAAATCCCGTTCCTGTCTGAGCAACCCATTTAAAGCCTGGGGAGACAGGATACTGCAGAACTGTCCGACAAACAGATGGGGAGAACCGTCATGAAGCAGCTCTCGGACGGCCTAGCAAGAATAGATCAAAGCCAACTCCCTGGGAAGTACAAGGTCTGGTGCTACCAGTTCACACTCTACAGGAGGGTGATGTGCCCGCTGAAAATGAGTGAGATCCCCTCATCCATAAGATGGATGGAAAAGCCAACTCATTCATCTGAAAGTGGCTGGGGCTGCCACAGTGTCTCTCCGAAATGGGCCTCTTCGGGAAGAACATTCTGCAGCTGCCACTGCAGTCCATCAGGTTGGGCTACATGCAAGAGAAGACCAGGCTGGTTCTTGAGCTAAGAGAGTCCACTGACCAGTCAGTGAGGAATGCAAATGCCAAGGTTCTTACCAGCCGGAGGTGGAACGCTCAAACTGAGGTCGACCGTGCTGTCAGTAGGCTGCAACACCATGAGATCGTTGGCAGAGTCCAGGCAGGGAGAGCAGGGCTAGGATGGGGAGAGGTGCCACGGTTCTGGTCTAAGGCCAACCGTAAAGGATGAGGATGGAGGAAGAGCGCTATAAGATCAAGGCTGTGTCACAGATTTATTTTTTGTTTTAAAGATTTATTGCCAAGAAGCATTGTTACAACAAAGAAAGTTTGGTTATTGTGCTAAGTTTAGTTATCTAACATACACTGCATTGCATTATTCCTCATAAGCCATTTGTCAGGGAAGTTACAAATACTTTTTCATGAGCCTGCTGATTGACTGGGGGAAAATGTATAACTCTTCCTCCACCATAAATAACATTTTTTCTATATATATTCACACCATGATCCAATGCAACAAGCAAACAACACAGGAGTGAGAGTTAACACCAAAACAAACAGCTCATTTCTTATGGCCCTGACACAGCACGCCAACAGTTGGCCGATAGTCAATGTCGGGCTGTTGTTAAGTGTCTGTCGCCCCACTCAGGCACTGTCTGCACTAGTCGACCCTTGTTGGCTTTTTTTTTTTTTGGCTGAATCAACATATTGAATTGGTGGTGGAGCACATAGGTAAATGAAATCACTCTGACTGGCAGGTCAGCTCAGTGCACGAGAAGATAAACAGGAGTGAGGAAAGTAAATGTAGGGCTAATATCAATAGGGTGTGAGAACAAAAAAAATATTTTATATTACTTAAAATTAAAATTAAAATTTTTTACCCATCGAGCTCTCAGAATGGTATCGTGTTATTTTAGCATACGGTAAATACCATTTGTTCTTTCAAGATACAGTTGTGTTGTTAACTGGCTAACTAGCATCTTGAATCCATCCTGTTGGTTTTCTGGTTTTCCTTTCTGAATGACAAATTTAGACGGCCGCTGTCTGCTGCTATGGAGTTATTCCCTCTCACATAGGCACTGAGCATATGTGCTCATTGGCCATTGGCTGTAGTCTCTGTGGTGTGCTCAAGTGCAACTTGAAACTGAAACACAAGCGACATAAGGCGACACAACAGTCAGCCTTCGTCTCCACAGGCTGTTTAATTTATTATTTAGTTCGTTTTCTGGGTTGAATAGATGAGAAATGGAGAGGATTATTTTATGACAAAATGATGATGTGTCTGTGTATCTTTCACCCAGTTAATGTGCTGTGAGCGTAAACTGATACTGTTATTGATTGAAGGAGGAGAGGAAGGGTCACAGACATTTGTCAGCTGTATTTTGAACTGAAAAAAATATTTCTTGCAATTTTTTGACCCTTTGGTCTCTTTGAGGCAAATGCAGTCTAAGTCTGACTTTTACCTATATTGAGGTCTATGCTAAAGCCTGTAGTTTGTTAAAGGATTTGGTAAAGGATATATAAAATATATTCCATCTTTTTGTTAATAATTGAAACCAGTGAAAGGCCAGCACTGAATGCCTACTCTGATCATTTCAGTGGTTAATTGAGGGAAACCGCCTGTGTTTATTTCATTACGGATATACCTGTTGCTTTATGCTTTTACTCTGATATTAAAACGACACTTACCTTTCTGGAAATTTTACACTTTTCTTTGTTTAGGTTAAAATGCTATTAATAAGCTGATGGCACACTAAAATGTAAGTGAATTCCACCAGACATAAAAACTCATAATTATACTATTCTCATATGGTTCTAAGAAAACTCATTCGGACCAAATGTGAGACAACAAGTAGGCTAGTAACAGGGATGCTTGTGGATATAAACCTTCCCTAACAATGGCAGACAAATGCAGACCACCGCTTCCACCTCCTGCCACTTCAACAGGGAAATCAGTTGGCAAAAGAAAGAATATAGCAGAAAAAGCTCACACTAAGAGAGAAAACTCCATGCTGGAAGGGCCAAAACTCTGGTCAACATTGGCTCTGCGTTCAAACAATGGCGAAGACTGATGCAGCTTCATCCTGAGCTAAAAAGGGACGAGACGGTCGCAGAGTTTCTGCTGGACAGGTATTTTTAGTTTGCCTCTAATGTAACATAGGCTATAACGTTATATATGACAACACAGCATCCAGTTGCTGACGATTAGTCTCCTGTAGCCTAACGTAGCCTGAGCCTCTGTATTATCTTTCTTGTTTGTTGCCAGTCACCAGCACTATCTAACGTTAGCATTTACGTTATATCATAAAACTCATCAGTCATCACTGATCCCGGATAAGTTCCAAAACTCCAGGGTTGCGTTTGACTGTCCAGGAAAGGTAACGTTATGTTTAGTTTGCTTCTAATATAACATATAACGCTATATGACAACACAGCATCCAGTTGCTAATGGCTAACATTAGCAATCAGCAGCTTGTTTTACTCCTCTTCTCTTCTACTGTTCTGTTGGCGTCTTACCCTCACTCTCTTCTTCCGTGTATCTAACATTACCTTGCCAACACCTACATCTATCATAGACATAATGAGGACGTAATGGAGGAGGGGGGAGTAGGCCTTTGGAGGGAGGTGGAGTTGCAGGAGGAGGGGGATGGGAGTTTGGAGGGAGGTGGGAGTTGTATAATTTTTTCAAAGTGCTGTGTGAAATCAGGGGCGGAAAACCCGGGGGGGACAGGGGCGACATGACTCCCCCTTCAGTAAAGCTGTACCCCCCTAGAATCATTTGAGACACAATTAATAATTTTTGAACAATGCAGTAGTATTTATTAAAAGCACAATGTAAGCGGTGCTATTTAAATCTTAAAAGATTTAGTCCCCCCCTCCTATTCCTAGTAGTGTTATACCCCACACTCTTTCCAACGGGCGGGGCTGCTTGGCAGCAGTAGCAGTGTGTGGCTGGAACCGCTGTCCACATCGTGCATCGCAGGGTAAGATGTTCACTCACACAGACACAGTTTAACTTACACAAGTTACAACACATCCCATTTACTGTTACAACAAGCCCCAGGCCCAGGCTGATAATATAAACTGTCTGCAACATTTCTCCTGCATTGTTCAATAGCCTCCTCAATTACGAGTGCTGCTAAGCTAAAAGCTAATGATTAAGCTCAGAGTTTAGTGATGGGTACCTGTCTGTAGGCTCTCCTCCTGTCAGTGAGACAAACATCAAAGATGTGCAGACGAGGAGCGGTCATTACGCGCGACTATAAGGCACGGTTATGAGGTGCGCAGCGGCAGATCTCACAGCACACTGTTTATAAACCACTTTACCAGTTTAATTGCAGGAAATGTTTAGTTGTAGTTTTAGTTTAGTTAGTATAGACATTCACTCTGCCTGTTGGAGAGATAGAGAGAAGATTAAAACGTCAAATTGCTGTATAAAAGACAGGCTACAGCTTTTTTTCCTTGTCCCCCCCCTGGAATTATTCTCTAAAATTTTACTGTTTATTGTCCCCCCCAACTATGAAATGGGATTTTCGCCCCTGTGTGAAATGCAAGAAAGGTAAGAGTAGCTTTAACAGGAGCACCATTTCATCCAAAATGGCAGCAATGCTGTAAGTGCACCCTCTTGTGGCTGTTGTGCAAAAAGAATGTTAGTGTTGCCTCTTGGCATTATAACCTCTTTGCTTGGGGTTATGGAGAAGGCAGTCCAGGTGCAGACCCCCTGCCACTATAACATATATGTAACCACAGCACATGTAGACTCTGTGTTGTGGTTGGTGTTTGCTGTCTGTTGGCAACCTGTTCACCCATTAGTAATAAAACAAAGAATAATACATGTATGAAGTTATATACAGAATTTTTCAAAATAATTAAATACATTTACAAATACTGGCAATTTTATTTTAAAAGAAAGGTGCATATAGGCACCTTTAAGTTGCCAATATGAAATGAGTATTTTTGTTCTTTTTCATTACTGTGGCAAATTGAACAATTTTTAGCTACCAATACCATATTTGATTTGGTCAATAAGCATCTAATGTAACACCTTAAAAACAGGTACAAATCCCAAGGGCTCATTCCAGTTATCACAACGTAGGTCTCAGTAGTTTTGACCATAAGTTTTATTGCTACATTTTATTCATCAATTTAATTCCGAAAATCTGGGAGCATGGTGACATTACTAAAACCCAGTAGGGGTAAGGAAACAGTCATAAGACATAAGACAGAATTTAAATAAATCTCTATTGAGATTATTAAGACAAACCATAACATTATTCCCACAGTTTACAGACCGACTTCCTGTTTGACCCAATGTTCTTGCCCTAGTATATGCGCACAAACTGTTTCTTATGCAGTGAGGGATCATTGTCAACATGAACCCATGGACTTAGTTGGTGTGTTTGGGTGGTATTACTATACAAATCAAACATGATAGCAAGATGATGATAACGTGTGAACTGGAAGTAAAACTTCAGGCTCACACTACATCAGCCACCTCCAGTCACCTAACAGCTCTAATCTGTTGACCTGTCAGATGTTGTTGCCACCATTTTTCAGATCTCAGTAATTACTTTGCTGAGCAATGCTATCATAATTGAGAGAAATGAGGACCAAAAATTTGCAAATAATATTGAACTTTTAATACAGCAGAACTATCCTTTATCTGCTGTTTCTCCACACAAAATATATTATTTGATTGTATAACAATCATCACCACCTTCCACTGACCTTAACATGCCCATCAGAAGAGTAGCCAGTGTGAGAGAGAACAGGGACAGGGAATAGCCAATGACAGAGATGACTCTGAGGGCTGTCTGGCGAAGCAATTCCTTCTCCTGCGCACACATACATAGGCACACACATAAAGTATGATGGAGGAAATAACAACACCTCTTCAGATGTTTCTAATAAAAGGAGGTGTTTTCAGCTCCAACACTTAGGGGGAGCAGAGATTGTATTTTGCACTCTTCTCCGTACCTTGTCTTTGAAGTAATGGTCCTCTTTACATTCTGAGTCATCCCTCCAGGGCTCAGTAGAATTCTCCCTCTGTCGCCACCTTCCATTTTCCAAGCATTCACGGTGTGCCCTCCTGGAGACCTCTGCAGGTAAGTGAAAGACACATTGTTATTTGCATGGTTTCTTCTGTCACTGCAGTCACATGAGAGGAAAGATATCATTCTTGTTGTTTGTTACATTATATTGCAGCTAAATCACAAATTGGATGAGTATAGCCATTTCTTGTAGGGTGATTAAAACTTCATTCTCTCCGCCAGGCCTTAGTGGAGATTCAATGCAGGTAACCTCCTAAACTACTGAACCAGCCTCATATGTTTTGTGCACAATTGTGTTTGTATGCCCAAGGACCTCTTGTGCTTGCGAATATTCACAATTGTTGAAAAACCTCATTTAGTGATTGTTTCTACCGTCATTGGCTGCTAACTCTTGGTAGTTTTGATTTACTGAAGTTATTCAAGAATTTCAAGTAATCAGTCTGTTCCATTTGGAGTGTCTGCTGTTCTGAGCTAAATGCTAATGTCATTATGTCAATTTACTTACAGTTACATGTATTTGCAGGTACTTGGTCATTAACCATGGTATTAGGCAAATTAAAATCCTCACTAGACGATGGCACTAGATTTAAATAATGATTACCACAGTGATTCTAATTCACCCTGGGGAACATAATTGCCTGTGCCTTTCAACAAATGTCAACCTACTGGTTGTCTTACTGACCGACATTGCCCCCCATTAGGGTTCAAAATCAGTAAGAGGACGCAGACTGAATTCAGCTCTGCTCAATAGTTGCTGTTACCATGGCAAATGGCAGACTACTGTTTCATATTTGAAGAATAACAATTAAATGTTAGTGCAATTAAATGTTTAAACAGCTCTGTTAAACACTGGATCATTTAGCAGGTTCATACATCAGTATGTCTTGTGATTGACTCCTACAAGGAGCCATTCATGTAAAAAGTCAAAGCTTCTTCAATTTTTTTTTTTTTTTTTGTTTTTGTTTTTTTTTCAAATTTGAGACCTCATACATTAGTTGTTTCTGAGGTGAAGTGGTAAAACATAACATTACCCTTGCTGATCCATGGTAAGTAAGAAGGACAGGGGACTGACACATTCCCGGGAGATGAATGGGGCCAACAGACAAACATGTCAAACATTCCTTTACAGTAGATTCCTGTAAAGCAAGAACAATCAAAGTTTTCACAAAGGTAATAATAATCAAGAAAATTGGAAATTCTAAATGAATTACAGTCTTCTCTGGTACTCATGGTTTCAGTAAAATGAACTGAACCAAGAAAATTATATGTAGCATGTCCATATTGACAAAAGTTTAATGTTTATATTTGTATGTGCGATCTAAACACCTAACTAATGTTAGGTGGTAGCATGCCAACAATCCAGATTTATACATCCAAAAAACTTACATAAAAATGAACTACTTGGCAACCAGACCAGGCTTCTAATTGAGACAGGCCTTTATTTGTCAAAATGTGTAGCCATACCGGGCTAGTAAATGAGACTGGGGGCCCTATTTAGATGGTCTAGAACGCAAAGCGCCAGGCGTGCAGCGCATGGGCGTGTCCCAGTCACTTGCTAGTTAGACAGCACGTTTTCAGACTGTGCACCATGGCGGAGAGTCTAAAAGGGTTGGACTTACTCTGTGAATTAGTCATGGGTGTGTTTTGGGTGTATCATTCAATAAGCCAATCAGAGTGTCACCTTTCATTCCCTTTAAAAGAGGCTCGATTGGAGCGCATGGTGGAGAGCTAGTTAGATGGCGGACCTACCAACTGGAAAGAGTGAGCGTTTTACAGCTGAGGAGACGATAAATGTATCTCTATATCGACTGTCCCGTCACATCTGATGTCAGATCAAAGGGGATTGGCACCATTTGGCACGTTTGGCACGTTTGGCACGCGTAATGGAAACCCAACCTGATTTGATTAACACAACAGCAAACTAACAAAGTTCACATCCCTCTCAACCAACCACAAATAGCCACAGCATCAGATAGGGAGTATATATTCAGCATCTGTCATCTTAGAAAAGCCAAAAGAAAAGAAACAGTGAGACTGCAAGAGAGAAAGAGAAAGCGCGCGTGCACGAGAGAAACAACCCGGGAGGTCAGAGAGCCCAGCTCCCTCTTCAGCATCCTGAACCCCCCCACCTGAAGGTGCAGGTACAGCTGGTCCCGTGGCTGCACCCGGGCCCGTCTGGTCTGGCTGCGCGCTGGCTGCGGAGCTGGGGTCATCCTCCTCCTCCTCCTCCTCCTCCTCCTCCTCCTGACAAGATGATCTTCAGTTTTATGTTCTAAAAGCTTTTTTTTTTACATGTACATTTGTACTTGTAGGGCTATAAGTTTACGTTTTTAGTTCACAGAAGCTGGTTATTGCTGTGCTTATGTCAAAATAAAGTTTATCAAACGTTTTCACATCTTTGATTTTGTGATTTACATGCCAAAATTATCAAAATTCAACTGGGAAAGACAAGGTCATTTTACAGGCTATGTATCATCAGCCCGTGGAGGTCTGCTCCAGTTCCGTATATTCGGACACTGCGAGTTTGAACCTCCCGGATTATGATGATCATTATTACTGCAATGAGATCATTCTGATTAATGACTTACCATTGAGACGTGTTTTTGATAAATATTTTAATGTGCACAATAATAACCTTTCACATTGTAATCAAATTTTTATTTGTTATCTTTTGCATATGCGTGGCTGCTCCATGTGTGTCTGAGCAGAGTGCACGCGCGTTGTGCACCCACCTAGAGACGCATATTACTAACTTGTTTAACAGCGAAATACTGCGCCATTGACTTTAGACCAGGTTTTTGTTGGTCACTGGCGCATTTGCTTTTTACGCCATCTAACTAGCAACGCGCCATGACTGCGCCTGACCACTCCTCATTTTGAGACCAACACACCCAGGGAAGCGCAAGTTCATTGGCTAGTTAGACGATGAGGGCACAGGGCGTGAAAATGACAACTGCGCCTGCATCTAAATAGCAATGACACTTGTGACATAGATTATGCGCCCTCCGCCGTCCGCTTTAGACCATCCAAATAGGGCCCTGGGTGTTTAATTGGGACAAGGCTTTTAATTGAAGTTTTACAGTTCCTTTATAACACTAGAGGCTCACCAGTTTCTGAGAGTGTGCTCGTTGCCAGTGTTGTGTTGCAGCTCTCCCAGTATTCAGTCCGTTTAGCTATCAGACTCTCAAGCACTGAGCCTGTTACCTGCATGTGAATCTAAAAATGACAGAAAGGTTATTATTTCATTAACATGAAAAGAATGCTGGCATTAAATTGATCACGAAAGATTAAATTAATCCTACAAAACAGCGATCATTGTATTAATAATTTCATTTTCCAATCTGGCCTAAAGATGAATATGTAGCTACTGGAATACAGCCTTCCACGCTGTACCAGCTGTATTATAGCTCACAATTTTTACACTTTTATCAAAAACACACCGGCATATTTTCAACTTACAGAGCTGTTACAATCAACAAGTTAACAAACAGTCTATTTTCATATCCAGCAGACGCACAGCAACCACTACACAAATATCTGTCCAATATTCACCCTCCTTTTACCTGTTTAGTTCCTTGGAAAGGAATATTGTGCAATACTTCATACAGGTTTATATTGGTTTCATTCAGATATATGTGAGTCATTTGAGACTTGTGTATACAAAGATGCTGAAAAAGCCTTCATTGAAAGAAAGGGGACTTTCAGCCCCAGTACAATGCATGCTGGGAAGTATGCTAACAGGTAATAATAATCATAATTTTAAGATCAGTCAACTCATATTTGAAGTAATGAGATTATAGCCACGGCCATAACTTAATAATGATTCTGATAACATAATGTATGAAATGAGGATGACAGTTTAAACTTTATAAAATTAGTTTAATGATATATTTGATCTGGTTTACTCAAATTAATAAAAAACATTTTATGATGCAGCCCATTACACTGTATGTGCAGCCTCTGGGTGGATGTGGTGAGCAGTGGATGTTGCAGTACTTGTATTCACCCCCTTGGTGGGAGTATTTGATAAGCACCACCTTCACGCTCAAAGGGGACATTTTCAACTGTGTGTAATCTGAAATTACAAGCAAGTTATCATCCTGTTGTTGTTTTTTTTTTTAGTGTCATGCCTGCCCGATGCAAACACACTTCTGTCTTCATTCTACTGTATATGTCAGCCTATGGGTGTGTCCCTACTGTTGTTAACATCTTTTTATATTATTAACGGCTCAGCCATGACTAATGGGTCTTCCTTAATTTGCTGTCATTATTGAAACAAGTTAGCATTTTCTTTATTTAGAAAGAAAACTTCAGACCACAGCTACCATCTCTGTCATTTTTAATTCAGTGTGAGGACCAGAAACAGTGGCTTTCCTTTGTCTGCTCAACGCTCCTGAGGTTCACATCCCAGTGAGGAAGCAGCTGAACTCTGCAACCTCTGTGTGTATATGTTTGGCTGCCTGGGGGCTCATCCGCCACCCGTCACGTAGATTTCTTGTATGAGTGGGCTGACAGAGGATGCTTTAAGTCACTAAAGCTCTGTTCATGTCCAGAGTGGTACTTTCAGTGACGGAAAGAAGACAATAGCTGCTGTCTCTCATGAGACTAGACCTGCTTCAAATCCAGCCACAGACTCTTAATTCAATCGATAATTCACTGTATATAATAAAGAGAAAGCGAATGTGCATACAGTTTCTAAGTACTGTGATTTAATTGTCTTTTATGTGTTCCTTTCTCTGCTACTTTCCTTTATTCCATGTAAAAAAAACACAATTTTGAGTTGTCACTCAAGCAAATCACTGAACTGCCTCTTTAAGGCAATGATTTAAGAAGCAGGCATTGCAGAACATGCTTATAAGCAATGGGACCTCTTGCAGCCCAAATTCCATATGGAAAAAAGACTAATTAAAGAAAAATTTGTTTGTTTATTTCTCAATAGTCATCTGTCATCTGGGTCTTTGCTTCCTTTCATTAGAAATACATTGCCCTATATTACCTCATACAGTCAGTCAGATGGAGAATGCTCTGGTGAGTTCTGATGAGAAAAAATACTGAATTCAAATTAAATGTTTAAGATTTAGGGACTTTAGACCATGTGGCATTCTCTATTAGACAGCACCAAGTTTAACTGTGACTCACTGTAAAATCCAAGCTACATAAGACTTGAATGAGCATTCATTGAAAGGCCTAATGTGTGTGTGCATGCATGTGAATGTTAAGTATTAATTTACCTGGTGGTTTAAGATAACAAAGAAGAGTAAGAGCAGGGGTGTGTGTCCTGCTGTGGTTTGGGTCCTCTTGTACCAGGTTGGCAGCAAGGTTGGCATGGTGCTGCGTGTTTACATTAAAAGCAGCAGGTTTCTGTTTTTTTTGGTGATTTGCCTCCTCATGCCTTAGCCATGCACTCACAAGGCCTTTCACTCATCCTCGTTTTATCCTCGTTTTTAAGTCCACTCAGCATGGCTCTCCTTGCCTGGCCACACCAGGTAGCTCCATAGTATTCAGAATTTGTTGGATGAATTTCGAGGATGGTTTGCAAGAAGAGAAATTGTTCTCCAGCCCGGGACGCTTGCCGTAGATGGTTTCCCACAATTTCCCTAAGTTTCCTTTAATTCCTCAAAATCTTCATCTTTTCGACAATTTTCCAAGTTACTTTATGGTCCTTCCAATAAACTGTCTGTGTTTTGCCGAACAGTTACCTCCTGTTGATAGATGGCTGCAGTTCCAGTCTTTCTGTCCATGAAGACCTCTCAGGCTGTAAAGGAGGTGGAGTGGTCTGTACTTATGGACACAGCACAACTGAGAGCGCCTGTGGATCCTCACAGAGAGATTGCCTCTCCCACCCTGTCCTCCCCCAGCCAATCAAGATAAGGCCTGAGGAGAGCCAGCTACATAACTGGACTAACTTTGTTGTATCGGGAAACTGATAACACAAATAGCCACACTGGCTATGTCTAACATACCAATAGTCATTATGATCATATACACTTAAATACTACATCAAAATGCCTCATAGGCTCCATTCACATGCACTCACACACACACACACACACACACACACACACACACACACACACAAACTAGCAACTACCACCTGGACAGTAGACAGAAATGGAAGACACTGACCCCTCCCTTCTGTTTAGCTATCTCACACAGTAACTGAGCATCACCCAACATTTCTGACACTAATGGGGACCTAATGTAAACAATCAGCACAGAGGCCAAACACAAGAAAGTAAATGGGAGAGCAGGAAGCCAAAGCTGCCTGCAAAAGCCTTGCACCCTGCATATTGCCTGTCTCTATATATTTCTGGCCAGACAATGTCATTGAACAGATTGTTCACAGTGAATGGTAGTGTGACAATATTCACAGCTATTAGTTGGCTGCTTTTTTTTAAATTTGTTTTTAAAGTAGAATAATGTTTTGGTCCATCTGCGGTGCTAAAAAAATCTGCATCTGACTTCTGATCACCATGTGGTTGTAGAAGTTAATATAGCTAATGTGCTGGCAACGTGTGAACATGTCCAGCACACATTAGCAACATGAACATGCACGAGTACATCGAATGTAAGTCCAATATTTACTGTACTTTTAGTACTTTAAGGGCCGGATCTACTAAAGGTTTGTGTGTATAAAAACGTGTGCAAACTCATTGCACATGCAAAAAAATGTACAAACTGATTTACTAACAGTGCGCACTAAGGGTTGCATCTTTCAAAGGTGCAAAATAGCGTGTCTGCATCCAGTTAGTACGTTTGCTGCAATGAATATGCAATATGGGGCATTTGCCCGCAATTGTGCGTGTGCTGGGAGGAGAAAATGTAAATATATTAATTTAGCACACGCAAAGTGATTTATCAAACCTGAAAGCAATTTTGCTAATAAACATTCATTAATACATATTGCCTATCCAGCATTGCCATTTTGGAGCTGTTGGAGGAACTCAGAGTAGATTTGGAGCCAGCCACGAGAAGGAGGATTTCCCAAAATTATTTGCACCCATGTGCAGCTTGTACCCCCCGCAGACACTGAGCATGTGTACAGAAATCGCAAATACACGCATTCATTGAAAAAAAAAAAAAAAAAAGAAAATCCTTGGCGCATACTGCTGCACAATCAAACAGATGTGCCACTCAGAGCATCAGAAGTGTCTCTGACACCAGACTAAGAGCGGACCAGTGGAACTGGAAAATGCATATTTTACATCAATAAAATCTATTTTATCATTATTTTGAGTCACATTGTTGAAAGAATTTAGTCGTCTGTGTTCAAGCAGGATAATAGCAGGTCTCCATTGTGCGTTGGGCTTTCTATTTCCTTGTCAGAGATTTTTTTCTTTTTTAATTACTATTTACGTTTTTCAAGTGATTTCCCAAATTTGTTGTTGAGTTGTGATATGCCAGTTGCTTTTGGCAAATCTGGCACTCTGCTTTCTGGGGGTTGTTGGGGCATATTTTAAAGTGCAACCACACATCTGATGACCTCTTGGACATGTCTGCCAGCTCTGAGTGCACTCGTTGTCAGAATCGGACTGTAGGGGGTTAGTGTTGCGTTTAAGGTCTCCTCCCAAAAAACGAAAAAAAAGCACCGAAGCTTCGTTTTTTTCACAATCAAATCCCATGCCATCGAACGAAACTTCGAAGCTTCAAATTTTTTGGGTCAGCCCTAGTACAATGAGGCCCATATCCGCACACGGAATATTGTGGAGCGCACCTTTGGAATCCTGAAGAGCAGGTTCCGTTGTTTGGATTGCAGTGGAGGAGCACTGCTGTACAGGCCAGAAAAAGTGGCCCAGATTGTAGTGACCTGCTGCATGCTACATAACATCGCCAAGCAACATAGGCTGGAGCATAATGCCATGCCGGAGGAGAACGCCGACCTGCTCCCCCGTATGGAGCAATAACCCAGTGCTGCAGGGATGCAGACACGCAGCAGTCTCATTCGAAGTCACTTCTATATGCATTTATTTTTCTATTTTCATTCAATAATATGTAATGCAGAATTACACCTTGATCGCTGTAGATTAGAATATGAGTGCTTGTGTGATCCAGTAGACTGCAGAGCATTGCAAAGTTAAGCAAATCAACATTTATTGAGAAAAAGATGATTGAAATCACTTTCTAGATTCCAAACATTATTATCAAACGAAATTTATGTCTTATTAATGGCTAATTATGTTAAGCCATTCAAAATCATATTAAAGACACAGGGCCCTATTTAGATGGTCTAAAGCGGACAGCGGAGAGCGCATAATCCATGTCGCAAGTGTCATTGCTATTTAGATGCAAGCGCAGTTGTCATTTTCCCGCCTTGCGCCCCTGTCATCTAACTAGCAAATGAGCTTGCACTTCTCTGGGTGTGTTGGTCTCAAAATGAGGAGTGGTCAGGCGCAGTCATGGCGCGTTGCTAGTTAGATGACGTAAAAAGAAAATGCGCCAATGACCAACAAAAACCTGGTCTAAAGTCAACGGCGCAGTATTTCGCTGTTAAACAAGTTAGTAATATGCGTCTCTAGGTGGGTGCACAACGCGTGTGCACTCTGCTCAGACACACACGGAGCAGCCACACATATGCAAAAGATAACAAATAAAAATTTGATTACAATGCTAAAGGTTAATATTGTGCACATTAAAATATTTATCAGAAACACGTCTTAATAGTCAGTCATTAATCAGAATGATCTAATTGCAGTAATAATGATCATCATAATCTGGGAGGTCCAAGCTCTCAGTGTCCGAATATACGGAACTGCGAGCAGACCTCCACGGGCTGATGATGCATAGCCTGTAAAAGGAACTTGTCTTTCCCAGTTGAATTGTGATCATTTTGGCAAGTAAATCACAAAATCAAAGATGTGAAAACGTTTGATAAACTTTATTTTGACATAAACACAACAATAACCAGCTTCTGTGAACTAAAAACGTAAACTTATAGCCCTACAAGTACAAATGTATATTTTAAAAAAAAGCTATTAGAACGTAAAACTGAAGATCATCTTGTCAGGAGGAGGAGGAGGAGGATGCACCGCGGCTGCACAGCCCGCCGCACAGCCGGGGGCACCCAGGGGATGCTCCGCAGCCCACGTGCAGCCAGACCAGACGGCCCGGGTGCAGCCACGGGACCAGCCCTTCCTGCACCTTCAGGCGGGGAGAAAGCTGGAAAGGGAGTTGGGTTCTCTAACCTCCTGGGTTAAAATAAAATTGAATAACTTACAATTTGTTATCTTGTGCGCGCGCGCTCTCTCTTTCTCTCTCGCAGTCTCACTCTGTTTCTTTTCTTTTGGCTTTTCTAAGATGACAGATGCTGAATATATACTCCCTATCTGATGCTGTGGCTGTTTGTGGCTGGCTGAGAGGGATGTGAACTTATTACTTTGCAGCTGTGTTAATCAAATCAGGTTGGGTTTCCATTACCCGTGCCAAACGGTGCCAATCCCCTTTGATCTGACATCAGATGTGACGGGACAGTCGATATAGAGATACATTTATCTTCTCCTCAGCTGTAAAACGCTCACTCTTTCCAGTTGGTAGGTCCGCCATCTAACTAGCTCTCCACCATGCGCTCCAATCGAGCCTCTTTTAAAGGGAATGAAAGGTGACACTCTGATTGGCTTATTGAATGATACACCCAAAACACACCCATGACTAATTCACAGAGTAAGTCCAACCCTTTTAGCCATGGTGCACAGTCTGAAAACGCGCTGTCTAACTAGCAAGTGACTGGGACACGCCCATGCGCTGCACGCCTGGCGCTTTGCGTTTTAGACCATCTAAATAGGGCCCACATTGTTTCAGTCACAAAATAAATTAAAGCTGCAAGCAGCTGTGATCGGGCCTTCGCTCTCCTGCGCCACCGCGGGGGGGTCAGCAGCACGCATTCAGTGGAATGAAACACTCTTGCAAGGCCACTGGAGCTCCATCCACCTGACAGACATGTATATTATTTCTAACACTTGTCCTTTTCTTAGATAAAGCACACAAACCATCACTGTTACGTAAATATCATGGTTAAATGAAAGATCACATACCACATGATGAACCACTCCTCTCTGTGATGAACCAGAGCCATGCTCATGTTCAGAGTGGTTCTTCTGTAATGACAAAAAGCAAAAAAAATGCCAAGAGTGTGCAAAGCAGTAATCAGAGCAAAGGGTGGCCATTTTGAAGAAACTAGAATATAAAACATGTTTTCAGTTGTTTCACCTTTTTTTGTTAAGTACATAACTCCACATGTGTTCATTCATAGTTTTGATGCCTTCAGTGAGAATCTACAATGTAAATAGTCATGAAAATAAAGAAAACGCATTGAATGAGAAGGTGTGTCCAAACTTTTGGCCTGTACTGTATATTCACGCGGGTTGTTTGTTACAAACATCAGACATAGAGGACAGACAGACAGACAGACAGACAGATACAGACATAAATAGAACAAAAGGAACCCATAAAATGTTTAGGTGTGTTCAGGTGTTTATTTAGAGAACTGCTTGTAGGGTATATTGCATTTGATTATTGTTATTGCTATTATCATTATCATTGTATTATTCATCATCATCATTATCATGCTATTATCATTTTATTATTATCACTGTCATTATAATTATATTAAATAGACTCAAACACAGTTTTTATCCAACTGCAATAACCACCCTCAATGCTGCAAAAAAAATAATGTGCCATATGGAATCTGAATGTGACAGAAAGCATGCATGTCTGTAGATGTATGTTCATACTGTTTTATGCAAGGACTGGGTATGTATGACTGTGTGTGTGTGTGTGTGTGTGTTTATGTATGCTGCTAATGCTGCTTTATGTTTCTATTTATTCTTTCTAACACTAGCAATTTAATTATATCTTTTTTTGATGATAATGAATGATGCACTCGACTGGAGAGCACTTTAAATTTCATTGTACCTGTGACAATGACAATAAAGACCTATTCTATTCTATTCTATTCTATATTACTATTATCATTATAATTTTATTATTATTATTATTATTATCACTTTTTTATATTATAAGGGACTCGCCACTAAACAGGAAGTAGTTTATAACTCAATCAATCAATCAATCAATCAATTTTATTTATAAAGTCCAATATTACAAATCACAATTTGCCTCACAGGGCTTTACAGCATACAACATCCCTCTGTCCTTAGGACCCTTGCAGCGGATAACTCTAGCATACATGGTCCAATCTTGCCCAAACTTCACAGGATTGATAGCAGCAGGGCTGCCCCTGACCAAACTGGGGCCCTAAGCAAAATTTTATTTGGATTGTTATGTACAGACTACAGTCCTAAGAAAACATACTAATTCAGGATCAAACAGACTGATATTTCAAACCTGACATTCAAGTTTAGTTCCCTCTGTCAACAAATGCATCAGTTACACACTCATTTCAATCAGTATTTCTGTCTCCTCAAAGTATAAAGTATAAAAATTATATAAAAATAGTCAAAAACTTATATTAACAACATATATTGATAGGCTATAAACTTTAGCCAATATATAATATATTGGCTAAACTTCATAGCCTATCAATATATACGACCACCAACTGGTCATTTTACCACTCCTTTTCATCAGAGGTGAATGCATAGGGCATTAACAAGGCATTCAATAAATGTTAATCAGGGCTGCTGGAAAAAAGAAATTTCTCCAGTCTAGACAGAGATTGGAGACAGAGATTCCTATCTAATGAGTAGCAGCTTAGGTGTTTGTGCCACAAAGTTTTATTTCAACAACATACCCACCTTCAAGTGAAGCACGAGCTTCCCCTTGTTTTGCTTTTTTTTTTCTCCTCTTGCTCGCTTCTGACTCGTGATGTCTTTTGGACAACATGTCGACAACTCTTCACCTGCTGCAGCTCTGCACTCTCCGGTCAGGTTACAGGTCTCTTCTCTCCTTCGTCTAGCTGATTCTACGCGCACCTCACGGTAGCGCATATGCGCATCCAATGTGGCCCCCCCATGGAAAATGAGGCCCTACACACAGCACGTGTTCTGCATTTATGGAGGGGCGGCCCTGGATAGCAGTCCTGCCCTGAACACATCTACATGTCAATAATTAGTGATAAATATAGCGCCCCCTACTGGCAACAGGAAATGTCATGTTTTAGACTTTGATGAATATCTCCTACAGAATTGACCACATCCACCTCAAACCTGGTCAAAAAAGCCATAAGACATTGATGATGATTTATTGTGGAAACTGTGAGTTTTTGTCAAAGGGCGTGGCCATGGCCTGGCGGCAAACTTTGATGTTTCGCCGTGATGATAAACATTGCTGTAACTTGAGTCCACGTGGGCATATCTTGCAAAAACTTCACACATATGATGACAGTCCAGCCCTAAACACATCTACAGAAGAATTTTGAATCACTGTCATAGCGCCACCTACTGGCAACAGAAAGTTACTTTGTTCATTCTTTGATGTCCCTCTTCTAGCAGGTTAATCAAACCCACCTTAAATTTTCTCAAGTTTTCATCGATCCGTGTAACTGTGGCAAGGCGTTTAATGTCCATGTGTCGCCAAAAACAGGAAATGGTTTGTGACTCCAGCATTCATGGTCCAATCTTCCCCAAACTTCACAGGACTGATGACAGTCACACCCTGAAAAGATCTGTAAGTCAATATTCAGTATAGAGTACAGCACCACCTAGCAGCGACAGGACGTACGTCTCTTCAGACACATATTTTTTCATTTACCTGACATTCACATGCTGTGGTTAACATGACATGTATACGAACAAGCCATATCATTAGTGCCGGCATCCTGCCAGCCCCCCGAGTTTCGTGAAGGTGCGAGGGCCTGTTCATCGCTGCTTGCAGCTTTAATTTTAATTTTTTTTTTTAATCTTTGTTCGAAGTAAACATTCATTCATTCATTCATTCATTCTTTAACTCATTCATTCATTCATTCTTTCAGAGAGCTTACTAAGTTCAGAGAGCTTACTAATTAAGTCCCGAGCTCATGGACCCATTGTAATGAGTCGCATACTAACGGAGTCGCCGTACAGGCAGACTGAGTAATGAGGTTCACGCAATGTGCACCACAATGCACATAAAGCACCAGAGGCTGCTGTGTTTTAAGCACAGCCTGAGCTCCACTGTACTTCCCTGCCATATTGGCTGTGCCATCCTAAGTCTGACCCCTCAAGGCAGACACTGGGAGGTTAATCTCTGCTCCTGTTGTTCCAGTCACATGATATAGTCTCACAAACTCTTCATGTGGGACTAGGTCGTGGTCCATGTACCTGAAGCAGATGGACTCCTGCTCCTTGCCAGACACAAGTCTCCAAGTCAAATGTCTCTAAGGAGACCAACAAATGAACTGAATCTGAATCATCAATAATGATGGAAAACTGCACAACTGGTAGACTGCATATATCCTCAGCAACTCCTCTTACAGTTGTGTTGCCTATCAAGCTCAAAATCTCATTTTGAATCTGTGGACTATCATAATCATGAGGTAAATTCCCTGCTTCAATCTCATGGCCTCGAAAGGCTATACCCTGCCTACCAAGATACATTATTGCACCAACTATCTTTTCAAGACAGTACCTAGCCTCCTCCTGTTTCTTGGCCCAGGCACTTGACAGCTGTGCATCTACAGGCCTTTTCTCTTGGGCATTGACACTCACAGCGTGACGATGGGCATGGGTGTTACTGTGTCGTGAAAGCTAACTCTAGCATTTTTCCAGTTGTTAAAGCCCACTGAACAAAATGCTGGCTCAACATGTTGTTTTTTTGATGGAGTAGGCTTCCACACTCTCAAAATACAGGACTTTTTTAAGGAAGAGTTATAATGAAACCATCGATATTCTTTGAACCAACTATCCTGAAAATGCAGGACCTTATTCACAAGCCTTTGTACTGGAATGTGCTTAGCATCAGGTTGGTTTGGCTTATCACCAAGAATGTCCAGATCTTCAGACTGAACTGCACTGCCTGCTTCATCCCCTGACTCTCTGCCGCTGGCACCTCCCTCTGGCTCTCCTCCTCCTGCCTCTCCTCTTGCCTCTCCTCCTGGCTCTCCTCCTCCTGCCTGTCCTCTTGCCTGTCCTCCTACCTCTTTTCCTCCTGCCTCTCTGCAGCTGGCACCACCTTGTACTGCTTTATTCACCTGTATTAAGGTAATAAATTGTAAAGGCACACCCATAGTTTGGTGTCATGTGGAAAAAAAGTGAAATTCCCATTTAACACTTGCCCTGTTATAATCTCACTAGTCGCGCGTAGCTAGATCTATCTCCACACTTCATGTACACTGTGCTCCCTCTGGAGATAGGTCTGGCTGGCCTCATTACCATTTGTGGATAGAGATGGAAAAATGCTGCGTTTCTTTAAACCAATCAAATTCAAATTCAAACGTCTTCAGCGGAGCACTTGCTAGGTTACTGCAGCGCCGCGCTGGGTTGTTGTTTCACATAGTTGGGATTGAATCTGATTGGTGCTGAGATAAACACTTGGCCAAATCAGATTAATTTACGTTGCCACTGATTGGGTAATGTGACAACGAATGACAAGGTTTATCCACAAAACTTGTCAAAACAAATCTGTTGAGTCAGACTCTAATCTCAGCTGTAACCCTGATGCATCTCCAGACTCCTGCCTCTCCTGATCTTTCCTTTCTGCTGTGGCGAATATCCATTTTTTTTTCTTTTTTGGTGGCATTTTGCCCTCCACTCACCGCCTATCATAAAAGGGAAATGATTGACAATATCAAACTACTTGCAGACAGAAACACTCTTTTCCGTGTAGCCTACAGCCGATTCTGTGTAGCCTATGTAATATGAACATAATTACATTGGACTAGTTATTCCGCAGTCACAGACATCATTTGAATTGCATAAACAAACCAGACGTCTACCAGATGCAATTTAGTGGCTGAGTGAACCTAGTCATTGCTTAAACCTTACCTAGGAGTTTACAACAATTATTTGTAACGTTACATACCAAGACTGATTTATTACTAGCCAAAGGCAACTGTTATGACAACATGACAGCACCTTATTTCTGCCTCAGCAAACATTATGAGCAGTGTTGGGAACGTTACTTTTAAAAAGTAATCCAGAAAAATGTAACTGAGTTAGTAACTGAGTTACTGCACTGTAAAAGTAATTAATTACCTGGAAAAAGTAACTATAGCGTTACTTTTTATACTTTATTATAAATTATACAACAGTTAGTTCCGGCCCTGCAATCTGATTGGTCGAGAGACAGTAAAACTGTGACCGTATTGGAGTACAACATCACGGTTATTTCACTGTGTATGTATCACTCCGCCTCACAGCTGATTGCAGTCACCAATCAAATCAAAACTGATGGTGAGTGTCAGTTAGGTCAGCAGTTGCGTTGTAGGCTAATTAATTCATCCAGTGTCAAACAGCCAAAAATATGGATTTATTTCCTAAAATAAGTTTTGAATTGAGCTATGAATGGTCATCACAGGAAGATGACGGAGAGAAGAAGCTGAATCCATCTGAGCACACATCCAGGTTTGTCAGTGTTTCATCAGCGGAGCTCAATGACTTGGAGAAAAGCAACATACTGTCAGATCAGAAGGCGGCTGTGCCTGTGAAGCGACAGTCCACCATGCAGTCACCAGAGACTTATTTCACCAGCTGCACAATTAATGGAAATGTGCAGATAAATGTGTGTAAAGAGTAAGTGCCTGGCGCACCATGTTTGCGTTACATAGCAACGGTGACAGAGGAGTCCTGAGGGAACTATTTTTGTTGGCGGAAGACAAACAAAATGCTTAAATTATCTATTTTGTTCTCATTTTTCAACATTACTTAATCAGCCTTACTTATTTAACTGTTGAACTGCGGCCTCGTGCCTATGACCGAATCACAGCCATGACGATATATGAGTATGACATCACTCCCTCTCGTGTAATATTGCTTAAATATTGTGCACTTATCTACACTACACTGCTTTGTTGTGTGTGTGTGTGTGTGTGTGTGTAAGAATCTCCATTAATCGTGCAATTTAAATGTGAAAAGTTTCATTGACTGATTGTCAACTGTGTGTATGTGGAGAAGGAGAGGGGCAGAGGGAGCGGAGCTGTGGAAACATCTTGCAGTCCAACAGCATTTAAATAATTTAAATTTATCAATTTATTTGACAGATAAATAGAGAGAAAGGCGACGTTTAGAGAGCAAGCCCAAATAAGCAACTCCACTTTAGATACAAGACCAAAAAACTGCAACCCACTACTACCAATATGTGTAAGCGACTTCACATAAAACAAGGCCAAAGTTGTCGCTAATAAGCAGCCCTGACAACCCTGCTTGTGAATACCCACCCTACTCTGCCTCTGATTGGTTTATGATGACATTTTACTCTCCCTAAGCCAATCATCATCACTTATTCTTCCCCGTCACCTGCCCTCAGCAAAGAAAACAAACTTTAGTGCTCCGCTGAGAAGGACCTTGTTTGGGTGAAAGCTGCTGCAGTGAACTCAAGTAAAGCCAATTAATTTTATTGTGAATCATGGGAACCGGGTTATAACGGGGGAGACAGTAACTTTTTTGATTACTTGTTACTAAAAAAAGTAGCGCCGTTAGTAACGCCTTTTATTTATAACGCCATTATTCCCATCACTGGATACGAGACCTATTAGCTAATAGCTAGCTACAGTAGCTAGTGCTAGCTCTCTAACTAGCTGCACCACCGGCTAGCAACATTACAGTTTACATAGGCATTTAGGATACAAACTAAACTATTATCATTGATATAACTCTGTACAGAAAAATAATAGAACACTTTATTGTCACCGTTAACATTGTCAGACAATATCACTGTGAAAATCTGTTTAGCAGCTCCTATTTGGCAGTAGTATAAAAAAAGAATAGTAAAAATAAAAATAACATTATAACAGTATGGGAAAATAAAATAACATTGTAACAATATAAGACAGATATATTCAAAAGAAACAATATGAACAATATAAATAACCTATAATGAAACAGTATTATGTACAGATATTATTTAGGTGCAGGAGGTTGTGGAAAGTCAAAGGGTTTTGTGGAATTTGGGGTGGGGGGGTGGGGGCATTGCTCTCAGTATTTTATTGTGGTTCCAGTGTCAGTCTTTGGGTGGGATGGGTGGGTGATGGCTTTGACGGCGTGGGGGAAGAAGCTGTTACTGAGTCTGGCTGTTCTGAGTGCGGTATCTCTTTCTAGAGGGGAGGGGGGAGAATAGGGAATGTCCGGGGTGAGTGGGGTCTGTGCTGATGTTTCAGGCGTTCCTGAGAAGTCGGTAAGTGTCTTTGAGGGGGGGCAGTGTGGTCCTGATGATCTTCTCTGCGGTCCTCACCACCCGTTGTAGGTCCTTCCTGTCCTCTGCGGTGCAGCTGGTGAACCACACTGTGCAGCAGAAGGTCAGGATGGACTCGATGGAGGCCCTGTAAAAGTTAACCAGCAGTGGGCGGGGGAGGTGGGCCTGCTTTAACTTCCTGAGGAAGTGAAGTCGCTGGTGGGCCTTCCTCACCTGATAGGAGGTGTGGATGGACCAGGTGAGGTTGGCTGAAATGTGGAGACCAAGGAATTTAAAGCTTTCCACCCTCTCAACTTCCTTTCCTTTGATGGAGAGGGTGGGGGGCTCAGTCTTTTTGGATTTTCTGAAATCCACAATAATTTCCTTGGTTTTGGCTGTGTTGAGGTCCAGGTTGTTATGGAGGCACCACTCTGTCAGGCGTTCAACCTCCTCCCTGTAGGCTGACACATCGTTGTTCCTAATTAGTCCTACTATGGTGGTGTCGTCAGCGAACCTGACGATGGTGTTTGTGGGGTGGATGGGGGAACAGAGGGAGAAGAGGAGGGGGCTGAGGACACACCCCTTTGGTGTTCCGGTGTTCAGGATGAGTGTGAAGGAAGTGCGGTCTCCCATCCTGATGTGCTGAGGTCTGTTCCTGAGGAAGTCCAGTATCCATGCGCACAGTGAACTGCCTAAGCCCAGGTTGCTCAGTTTCAGGACCAGTTTCTGGGGGATGACTGTGTTGAATACGGAGCTGAAATCCACAAACAGCATCCTTATATAGGTGTTGCTCTGGTCCAGGTGAGTGAGGGCTGTGTGGAGCGCCATCATGACAGCATCCTCTGTCAACCTATTAGTTTGGTATGCAAACTGATGTTGGTCAAGGTCAACAGGGATGGCAGACTTGATGGAGTGGAGGATGAGTCTCTCAAAACACTTTGCAATGATGGGCGTGAGAGCCACTGGGCGGTAGTTGTTCAGGCTGTGTTCTTCTTGGGTACAGGAACGATGGTGGCTGATTTGAGGCAGGTGGGACCCATAGACTATTGAAGCGAGAAGTTGAAGATGGTTGTAAATACCTCCACTAGCTGGTCTGGTGGTCGGAGAGACCCAGGTGTGGCAGAGGGCTGGCTTTATAGGCGTTGGAGATGTTGCAGTAAACCTGATCTAAAGTGTTCTTCTCGCTGGTGGGAAAGTTCACATATTTGTGGAATTTGGGCAGGACAGACTTAAGGTTGGAGTGATTGAAATCTCCTGCCACTATGATTACACTGTCTGCCTGCACAGCTAGATGCTGGTTGATGGAGTGAAGTAGTGCTTCCATGGTTAATTTAGCATTAGCTTGAGGGGACACATAAACAGCAATTATCACCACCGATGTGAACTCTCTACACAGAAGGGTCTGCACTGCAACATCATGTATTCAATGTCCGGAGAGTAGTGAGTGTCTTTGACAGTGATGTTAGTGCACCATCTGTTGTCGATGTAAACACAGAGTCCCCTTCCTTTGCTCTTACCAGAGTCTGTTGTTCGATTGACTCTGAGGACAGCGCAGCCTGCTAGCTCGATCGTCACGTCTGGGATGTTTTGATCCAGCCAGGACTCCGTGACAATCAGGATGCAGCAGGGGCGATTCTAGTATCAGAGGTTTTGGGGTGCCGAGCACCCAGAGAGCTGCCCGGCCAGGAGAGATAAATTTCACTGTTTTGTACATTTTAACTCAATTTCATTCCCACATTTGTGAAAGAAAAACACAACACTTTTGGGAAAGTCTGTAATTAAACCATCAAATCTGATAAAGATTATTTAAATGCTGAGCCACAGCAAAAGAAGAATGGATTGGAATCATAAAAGAAACATACTGTAACCCTATCTCTGGGGGAGGGTAACTCATTTTGATACAGCAGCTCCTCAACATACACATAAACAGTATGTATGTTTCTGGAGTAAACCAGCCCCCTGACTTTTTCAGTGTTTGTCTTTGCCTTTTTCCTTCTTCAGTTCAATTCAATTTTCAATTTTATTTATACAGCCTAATATCACAAATCACAATTTGCCTCACAGGGCTTTACAGCATATGACATCCCTCTGTCCTTATGACCCTCGCAGCAGATAAGGAAAAACTCCCCAAAAAAACCCCTTTAATGGGGAAAAAAACGGTAGAAACCTCAGGAAGAGCAACTGAAGAGGGATCCCTCTTCCAGGACGGACAGATGTGCAATAGATATCGTACAGAACAGATCAGCATAATAAATTAACAGTAATCCATATGACACAATGAGACAGAGAGAGAGAGAGAGAGAGAGAGAGAGATGCAGGTAATGACAGTAGCTTACAACAACATTATTGAAAGTAATAATATTATAGTTATAGTTCTGGCTACTGTGGTACAATATGTTGAAAGTATGTATTAATATCTGGCAGTATACATGTGTGACAATAGTCGTGTATAATAACAGTAGAAGTATGACTAATGACTAATGATGGCAGCAGCAGCAGCAGGAGGCATCTGGCAGGACCACGGCAGCAGCACAACCACACACGTCACGCTGTCCAGGCACCGCTGCGATATGAGTTAATCTGAGAGACAGTGGAGCACAAAGGCTCTGGAGAAGAAGCCAAGTTAGGGACATCCAGAATGGCTGAGTTAGCAAGATGCAGTAATAGAATACCAGAGAGAGAGAGAGAGAGAGAGAGAGAGAGAGAGAGAGAAGAAGAAGAGAAGGTGCCCGGTGTATTATAGAGGGGTCCTCCGGCAGACTAGGCCTAAGTCAGCCTAATTAGGGGCTGGTACAGGGCAAGCCTGAGCCAGCCCTAACTATAAGCTTTATCAAAGAGGAAAGTCTTAAGTCTAGTCTTAAATGTGGAGATGGTGTCTGCCTCCCGGACCGTAACAGGAAGATGATTCCACAGGAGAGGAGCCTGATAGCTAAAGGCTCTGGCTCCTGATCTACTTTTGGAGACTTTAGGGACCACGAGTAACCCTGCATTCTCAGAGCGCAGTGTTCTGGTGGGATAATAAGGCACTATGAGCTCTCTAAGATATGACGGAGCTTGACCATTTAGAGCTTTATAAGTTAACAGTAGGATTTTAAATTCAATTCTGGATTTTACAGGGAGCCAGTGCAGAGAAGCTAAAACAGGAGAAATATGATCTCGCTTAGTTCCTGTTAGTACACGTGCTGCTGCATTCTGAATTAGCTGGAGAGTTTTTAAGGACTTACTAGAGCTACCTGATAACAGAGAGTTACAGTAATCCAGCCTAAAGGTAACAAAAGCGTGGACCAATTTTTCTGCATCTTTTCGGGTCAGGATAGGCCTAATTTTCGCAATATTACGCAGATGAAAAAATGCAGTCCGTGAGGTTTGTTTTAAATGAGAATTAAAAGACAAATCTTGATCAAATATTACTCCGAGGTTTCTTACGGTAGTGCTAGAGGCCAGAGCAATGCCATCAAGAGAAACTATGTCATCAGATAAAGAGTCTCTGAGTTGTTTGGGGCCAAGAACAATAACTTCAGTTTTGTCTGAATTTAACATCAGGAAATTGGTGCTCATCCAAGTTTTTATGTCCTTAAGGCAATTATGGAGTTTAGTCAATTGATTACTTTCCTCTGGCTTCATCGATAAATACAACTGTGTATCATCCGCATAACAATGGAAATTTATAGAGTGATTTCTAGTGATGTTACCTAAAGGAAGCATATATAGAGTAAACAGGATTGGTCCGAGCACAGAACCTCGCGGAACTCCAAAACAAACTTTGGTACGTAAGGACGATTCATTATGAACGTGAACAAACTGAAAACGATCAGATAAATAAGATTTAAACCAGCTTAGTGCAGAACCTTTTAGGCCAATTACGTGATCCAGTCTCTGCAGTGGAATTTGATGGTCAATTGTGTCAAACGCCGCACTAAGATCTAATAAAACAAGTACAGAGACAAGTCCTTTGTCCGAAGCAATCAGAAGGTCATTTGTAATTTTAACTAGTGCTGTCTCAGTGTTATGATGCACTCTAAATCCTGACTGAAATTCCTCAAATAAATTATTATCATGGAGAAAATCACACAGTTGGTCTGCGACTATTTTCTCAAGGATCTTTGACATAAAGGGAAGATTAGATATTGGTCTATAGTTGGCTAACACCTCTGGATCCAGGGTGGGCTTTTTTAGTAGAGGTTTAATTACAGCTACCTTAAAAGACTGTGGTACATAGCCTGTTAATAAGGATATATTGATCATATCTAATATATGAGTGTTAACCAAAGGAAAGACCTCCTTAAGTAGCCTAGTTGGGATGGGGTCTAAGAGACACGTTGATGATTTGGATGAAGAAATCACTGTGGTCAATTCTTGAAGAGAAATTGGGGAGAAGCAATCTAAATATATATTATGTTTTACAGCTGTGTTTGAGGTTAGATAGGTGCTATCTGAGGACAGGAGGTCATGAATTTTGCCTCTAATAGTTAGAATTTTGTCATTAAAAAAGCTCATAAAATCATTACTGCTAAGGGCTAAAGGAATACAAGGCTCAATAGAGCTTTGACTCTCAGTCAGCCTGGCTACAGTGCTGAAAAGAAACCTGGGGTTGTTCTTATTGTCTTCTATTAATGCTGAGTAATAGTTTGCTCTGGCATTGCGGAGGCCCCTCTTATAAGTTTTGAGACTGTCTGTCCAGATTAAACGAGATTCTTCCAGTTTGGTTAATCGCCAATTCCTTTCAAACTTTTGCGATATTTGTTTTAACTTACGGGTTTGAGAGTTATAGCAAGGAGCGAATTTTCTTTGCTTTTTTAACTTCTTTTTAAGAGGAGCTACAGAGTCAAGTGTTGTTCGCAGCGAGCCTACGGCGCTATCGACAAAATGATCAAAGTCGGTACGGGAAACCTCTGTTACTGAGGGACTTGGTATTGAATTTAATGACGGAGTAATCTTTTCCTTAAATTTTGTGACAGCACTATCTGATAAACATCTAGTATAGTAACTGTTGCTGAGTGGCGTGTGATCGAGTAAAAAGAAATCAAAAGTAATCAGATAATGATCCGATAGCGAGGGATTCTGTGGAAAGACTGTTAGGTTATCAATTTCAATTCCATACGTCAGAACTAGATCGAGGGTATGGTTAAAACAATGAGTGGGTTCATGTACACCCTGACTGAAGCCAATGGAGTCTAATAATGAGATAAACGCGGTAGCCAGGGAGTCATTATCAACGTCGACATGAATGTTAAAATCGCCTACAATAATAACTTTATCTGATTTAAGAACTAAACTGGATAAAAACTCTGAGAATTCAGATACAAATTCAGAATACGGGCCAGGAGCACGGTACTGTCATGATCCTGTTTTTCCGTTAAGTTTGTTACCCATTTTATGTTCATGTTTTGTGTCTTGTCTTGTACTTCCTGTTTTATTTTGAAGTGTTCACCTGCCTCTCCTTGTCTCCGTAGGTTTTACTTCCTGTCTGGCGTTGTCGCACCTGCTCCCTGATTGTTCCTCCCCAGCTGTGTCTCATCACCCCTATTACCTCATGTATTTAACCCTCATGTCTTCCCCTGTCTTGTTGCCAGTTCGTCGTACTTCACAGTCCTCGTTCCAGCACTCTATCTTGTCTCGTCTTGCCGGTAATAACAGTTTTGTCTTTTGATCTAGTCTTTGCCTCACGATTTGGAAACCTTTGCCAGTCCTGATTGATATTCTGTGTACCGAACCCTGCCTGTCTTTTTTGAATAAACCTCGTTCTTGTCTAACCGGAAAAGAATCGAGCCTTTGTGTCCTTTCCGAGCCACGTTCATGATAGGTACACTATAACAAATAAAAGTGGCTGCGAGGTTTTCCAGGTCGGATGTAAAAGACTAAGAACAAGGCTTTCAAATGAATTATAATCTAGTTTAGGTTTAGGGCTGATTAACAGACTAGAGTTAAAAATGGCTGCAACTCCCCCTCCTCGGCCGCTGCCTCGAGGAATGTGGGTATTACTATGACTGGGAGGAGTGGATTCATTTAGACTGACATATTCATCTTGACACAGCCAGGTTTCAGTGAGACTGAGTAAATCAATATGATTATCTGATATTAATTCGTTTACTAACACTGCTTTAGACGATAGAGACCTGATATTTAACAGTCCGCATTTAATTCTCCTGTTTTGTCTTTCTGTCACAGAAGAGGTTTTAATTTTTATGAGGTTGTTATGCACAACTCCTCTTTGTTTAATTTTAGATTTAAATAATTTAGGTGGTCGGGGGACAGACACCGTTTGTATAAAACTATGAAAACTATGGGTGGGTAACTGAACTAGAAGCTCAGAGAAGCGTGTAGGACTGCGTCTCCGAGTCCTGGTCTCAACTCTGGGTTGTCAGGGATTTAAATTACTAATAAAGTTTGCCAGGTTTCTAGAAATGAGAGCAGCTCCATCCAAAGTGGGATGAATGTATTGTCTGTATTATATAATACAAATACATAAATAAAAATACACTTCAAAAAAAGAAAAGTCAGGCAGTCTCATTCCAATTCAGACAGAGGACAGTGGTACTGACCACCTGTAAAAACGTCAGCTAACTCCTACCTAACAACATGAACAGTGACCTACGATTAAATGCAGCAAAAATGAGGACTGGTAATGATAATGTGTTGGTATTGAGTGGTAGAAGTTAAGAAATGTCCTATATATCCTGGTTTCAGCCAGGTACTTACACCACTACTGCATATCACCCACTCTGGAAGGCAGCGCATTGCTCTGTGCAGATAGAGCACTCAGAGCCTAAGTCGGGAAAGGTGGGAGGGATGGGGTGGATCAAACCATTTTTGAGGCGGGTTTGTTAAAATATTATGTTGCAAACAAGTATTGTATGGTTTTGACACTTTTCTAGCGTGTTAAAAAGGGACATGCAGTAAAAAAAAAAAAAAAAAAAAAAAAATCTCTCAAATTTTAGGGGTGCTGGGATTCAATTTAGGGGTGCTTCAGCACCCCCAAAAATGGGCTTGAAACGTCTATGGGATGCAGTATTCCAGACTGTGAGAAGTGATCCTCAGTCGTAGTTCATCCATCTTGTTGTTTAGCAACTGGGCATTGGTAAGGAAGAGGCTGGGGATAACCAGTTTGTAGGGATTAGCCTTTAGTTTAGCCGCTAGCCCCCCTCTTTTGCCCCGTTTTTGCTTCCTATGCTTCCACCGCCTGCGCCACTTCAGCGGGGGGATGGTGAGGCCAGCTTCGGTCAGAGATTGCCTGATCCCTGGGGGAATGGTATTCCAGAGATTTAAGTCCTTGTGTATGCAGAAGTCGTTTACTGCAATGGACAGCAGTTCTGCTCTGCTATACTGCACACTTGAAGCAAGCGGAGAAGTAAAAAGAGAGAGCAAAGAAAGCATGAAAAGGAAAGAGCTGCCAAAAGTTGAGGAGCGCTGGGCCGCTGCGACTGTGCGCGCCACCATCTTTAATCTGACACTTGCTGCCTAATCAAAATCCTACTTTGACTCTGAGCTGTGGAGCTTTCGTCTCGAGACACTAACAGGCATGCTGGTCGAGTTTTGACGCCAAGCGAGGGAGGGAGGGAGGGAGGGAGGAAAAGTAGGCTGTTGATTGGATAACGACGTAGGCTACAGTTTTCACTCAGCATTATTTTTGGTAGGGACAATTCGTGTTTCCGTGGCTTTGATATGGACATGTCTATAGCGTCAATACCTAAAGTAGTAAGTAATATCTTATTTTTTTCCATCAGTCAAGTTAATCATCTATTGTGAATGCATTACATAAGTTTTACCTCAGCTCTCACAAATAGCCATAAATTCAGGAGAGAATTTGAAGTGAAAGTTGAAAGGGGTCTGCCATATTGACATGTTTGCACATACCTCCTCACTGCACCTCAGTGCAGGTCAATCCTCAGTTAATGCTGAGGGGGGGTCTATCAGATCTATATTACATGTATTAAGTAAACACAGTACTGCAAATGTTTACAGTCTTCTGCAAATGGGTGTTTAGCAGACAGACACGTGCTATTTGGAAGGTTAAACAGGTTGTGGTGCCGGTGTGTAAACTGTTTGGGTCTCTGTTCACAAATTAAAGCTTTGACCTTTTTTAAGATCTGGTGTGAAGCTGTAAAGGCATTAGCTGGCTATGGCTATGGCAGTATAGTGGGATTAGTAGACCAAACTTTCATTCAGGTGCAGCAAGATACCAAGAAATTACAAAACATTGTTTAAATGTTTACTTTTTTACATCTGCACTGGTGTGTTGTGCATACTGTATAGTGTACATGTGTTTGTACATGTACAGATGCATATACAGTACATCCAGAACATGTGCATTTATCCTCCACGTGTTTACATTCTTGCTGAGGCAGAGTGATGGAAGGGGAGGGAGATGGGTTTGGCAGCTCTCAGGCAGAAAAACAAACAGGGTAAGGGCCGTGGAGAGAGCCCAGAGCCCAGGGATGCTCAGGAACATCCTGTCCACCAGTCTGCCAGGGTCAACACCACATACAGCTCCAGGCACTGCATCGCTCTGTTGCTAAATAACAGCTTCGGAACCAAATCAAGGTGTTGAATGACCCCATGGGCTAAGGCTGTGCAAGAGGGAAATAGCTTTTGTCATTCTAATTCTAAGAAAAGTGAAACATAGAGGAGAAAGGCATCAAAGGGGCATGATCCATTCTTCCGCCTTACTAAGGCTTAGCAGCTGCATGTATTCCTATAAAACTTGTTTGCCAGTTTTCCAGGTTTTCACAAAGTTGTCTCGCATAATTAATTGGCTTAACTGGTAAAAAGAAAAAATAACAATTAAAGTACATCGTTTTAAAATGGATAAACAGACAAACCATTTCACGACAGGGTGAGGATATTTACATTCTTAAAGGGGCACTCCAGCAATTTAGTATTGCACATTCATAAAGTGATGGAACATGTGATTGACATATTAAAAAATAAAGAAATAAAGATCAAAACTGAAGGAGCAAACCAAGATATCTTGACTTTTAGTCCCTAGTATGGGTCAAGTGCCAAAAACACTGGATCCTACTTTTCCTATAATACAACAAATGGGGTTTTCTACAGATTCCCTGTCGAAATAAATTCAGTGGAATGGCCTGAATCAAGTAGGTCAGTTCACTCGGTGATTAAGCATTGAGTTAAACTTTGAAGGAGATACACAACCTTACTTCACAATTCCAATATGTCATTTCCATGGCCGAGGAAACTTCAGTATCTGTGAACATGAGCTACTCTCTATCAAAGCCAGGAACCAGAGAAGTAAGACTCAAACGTGTGATGTTATCAAGTATAAAGTTTGCAGTTGCTCAATAAAGAATGGGAGCCTGCTTTTGTTTGTTTTACTTTTTTATACCCAACCTTTATGCTACTGTAGTGTTGTCAGTGCTGAAACAGAAACTTTATACTTGAAGAAATCACAAGTTTGAGTTTTAGTACTCTAGTTTTATAGGAGCTAAATCAGGGCCAAGAGTTCTGATCAGTTTGATAAAGAAATTGAAATTGAAAAAACTAAAATCTGAAACTGAAAGTTTTGATCACGAACTTGAAAAATACAACAATGTTATTTAAACGACAATAAAGTACAAGAAACGTTTTTTTCAGGTTAAATATAATTTTTGATTCAGTTCTGGAATTCTTCAATTAATTATTTATTTTCATTTTCCACTTTCATATATACAGTGGTGGAAAAAAGTTTTCGGACACCCCATGCATTTGTGAAATATTGCATTAAGAATCACTCTTAGGTCTTCAAGTGCAATTTCTTTTAGTACAGTCACAGCCAAAATACTAAATAAATCCTAAAAAAGCCATTAAAAACTTAAAATTGATTGGTTCCATAAAAATACATAAGAAATTTTGAGTATTGGGTCATTTTGGTACCAGTGATGACAGTCGTTCTTTTTATTAAAAGACACAATTTTTGTTGCCAAGCTTCGTGTCTACAGAAAGCCAGCACATTTGAAAGTTCTTCAGACACAAAAATGGCTAAAACAAGGAACCTAACGCAGGAAACACACCTGAAGATAAAGATTCTCAGCCAGGAAGGGTACAGCTGCCGCCAGATAGCCAGGAAGTGCAGATGCAGTCCTTCAGCAGTTGGATACACTCTGCAGAAATACAGACGAACCAACAGCTTGGAAGACAAACCAAGATCTGGGCGTCCAAGGGTTTCTTCAGCAAGAAATGACTGCATCCTGATCCGCATGTACAGGCAAAACCACTGAATGACATCACAGGAGCTTCAGCAGCCGTGGTCAAACCAAACTGGTGTCCAGTGTTCTGTACGTGGCCGACTTTTAGATCATGGCTTAAGGTCCTACAAGGCTATCAAGAAGCCCCTGATCAATGAGAGACAGAGGTTAGCCCGGCGTCGTTGGGCCCAGGCACACAAGAACTGGACAGCCAGGAACTGGAAAAAGATTTTGTGGTCAGATGAGTCCAGTTTCCAGCTTTATCTTCCTCCTACTAATGTGAGGGTACGCAGAAGGCCACGCAAAGCATTATCTCCAGCATGTACAGTACCTACTGTCAAGCATGATGGAGGCAGTATTATGGTTTGTGGATGCATGAGTGCTGCCTGTGTCGGTCATCTCACTGTCTGTGATGGCACATTGAACTCTACCAAGTATTGTACCATTCTCGAAACCCATATACTCCCTTCTGCGCGTGCACTGTTCCGTCGAGGTAAAAACTGGATGTTTCAACAAGATAATGCCCCTTGCCACACATCCAAGGCCAGTAGAACTTGGCTGCAGGAGCACAGTATCCAGGTCTTAGAGTGGCCAGCTCAATCCCCGGACATGAGCCCCATTGAAAATCTGTGGTGGATTATCTGTTTCAAAGCACAAACTAAAGAATTTAGAAGAATTAAAAGCAGTAATTCAAAAAGAATGGGACAAGGTTACCCCTCAGCAGTGTGAAAGGCTCGTGGGGAACATGCCAGCCAGGATTAGAGCTCTACTACGTGCCAATGGCAGGACTACTAAATATTAATTTGATGATGTGATGGTTTATTTATTTTTTGTTCAGTTTTGAACACATTCTCTGTTATTTGTTGACTTTGATACCGACAATGTTGAGAACTGACATATTGAAACTGTCAAGAATTTAGTTCTGTTAGTTTTTCTTGTAAAGAATAAACAAAAAAATATAATTTGTATTTGTTTGTATCTGTCTAATGCAGCCACACCTTTTGAAACACAAAAAAGATTTTTCCACAAATATTTCATGATAATATTTGAGATTGTGTAAAAGGTCTTGCTCAGTTCAGTTGCAGATTTTATGTTTTCAGATTCAGACCCTTTTTTTTTTTACAGTTCCAAATCTTTGTTTTTTTTAATTCTTGTCTTTTTTTCACTTTGAGATCTTGTTTTCACTTTCAGATCAGATTTTTTCAGTTGCAGATTTTTGGCCTTGATCTGCCATGGGGGCTGTGACATTGTCTGAGAGGGGTATGAAATCTTGAGTGACCCAGAGCTCATGACCATAGATGAGGGGTGGGACAGAGATGGACCAGTAAATCAAAAGCTTCGCCTCAGCTCCCTCTTCACCATGACAGACCAGTGCAGTGCACCCATCACTGCAGAAGCCGCACCAAACTATTGATCCATCGCATGCTCCATTCTACCCTCACTTGTGATCAAGACCCCAAGATACTTCAACTCCCTCACTTGAGGCAGTTACTCTCCCCCAACCCAGAGAGGGCAATCCACCGGTTTCCGGTAGAGGACCATGGCCTCAGATTTGGAGGTGCTGACTCTCATCCCAACCGTTTAACACTCACACTAGAAACCGCCCCACTGCATGCTGGAGGTCACGGTGTGATGAAGCCAAGAGAAACACAAAAAGCAGAGATGCAATTCTGAAGTTCCCAAACAGGACCTCTTCCTCCCCCCAGCTGCGCCTCGAGATCCTGTCCATGAAAATCACAAACAGGATTGGTGACAAGGGACAACCTTGGCGGAGGTCAACACCCACCGAGAATGTGTTTGACTTTACACCAAGTATGCAGACGCAGCGAGCTCTGTACCCCGTACTCCCGCCGCACCCCCCACAAGCCCCACATGAGGGACGCAGTCTTAAGCCTTCTCCATGTCCACAAAGCACATGTAGACTGGATGGGCAAAATCCCACGACCCCTCCAGTAACCTCACAAGGGTGAAGAGCTGGTCCACTGTTCCAAGGCCAGGATGGAATCCACATTGCTTCTCCTGAATCCAAGGTTCAACAATCGGTCAGAGCCTCCTTTCCAGCACCCTGGAGTAAACTTACAGATGCAGCCACTTCAAATGTCCCAGGCCTTTCTGAAAGCCTTCTGGATGCCTGCCAATGTGCAGCCAACTTCCAGCCAAATACCACCCCCCCCACACACACACACGTGCCACGCCCATTTATTCAATTAGAAGGTGTCACCACGAGATGGCGCTTCCCTCACAGACACACAAAAACTAACAAAGATTTAGATTATTAATCTACTCCACTGTCTTAGATGCGAATATTACACTTTTATTGTACTACTTTTATCTTAAAGATTTAGTTTGGCCTATTAGTTACAGTACTTTTGTACAATAATATAAATTTGTTGTTAGGTTATATTATTACAGGTTACAATAGGCCACCCAGCAGTATTTAAGTTATTAAAATGACCACCTTTATCTACTACAGCATCAGTGTTATAAACACATTAGCTATTAAGGAAAACCTACAATTTTGTTACAATTGGCCCAGGTCTCCAGTATCTGAAAATATTGAGTTAGTCTCTCAAAATAATGAGAAACGTTCTGAAAGTAATTGCTTAAATCATTCTGAAAAAGCTGCTTATTAAAAGACTTAGATTTTAAAATAACATTAACATAAATTAAGAGACAAAATATATATATTTTTTTTTAGTTTATAATGTGAAGAATGGGCGGCACGGTGATGTGGTGGTTAGCACTTTCGCCTCACAGCAAGAGGGTTGCCAGTTCGATCCTGGGCGTGGGAGCCCTTCTGTGTGGAGTTTGCATGTTCTCCCCGTGTCAGCGTGGGTTCTCTCCGGGCACTCCGGCTTCCTCCCACAGTCCAAAGACATGCAGATTGGGGACTAGGTTAATTGGTAACTCTAAATTGTCCATAGGTGTGAATGTGAGCGTGAATGGTTGTTTGTCTCTATGTGTCAGCCCTGCGATAGTCTGGCGACCTGTCCAGGGTGTACCCTGCCTCTCGCCCGATGTCAGCTGGGATAGGCTCCAGCCCCCCCGCGACCCTCAAGAGGATGAAGCGGTTAGAAGATGAATGAATGTGAAGAACTGTAAAATGTCACTTTTATGTGGTAGTTCAGACATCGACAGTGACAATGTGCTGTTGAGTGTTTGCGTTAAAAGTTCTACAGTTCACTCAGTGTGATGGTGCGTGACAGTGTGGGGGCTGGGAAGCTGTTCAGACCTTTCTGTTCAGTGAGAGCAAAAAGGTTCAGGGTAATGTTAATGATTTGTGGGGGCTACCTCACCTCCAAAGAGCTTTATTTCACGTGCGCTCCTTTTGAGTTATTAAGTTAACCTGTGACAAATTCTTGATTAACTAATTCAGAATTTGCTACAAACACATTTAAAACTAGAACCGCCAACATTCCAATACCCCCCTAGAACCACCAGGTCATTTTTACCCGCCCCCCCCAAAATGGCAAAGATGTCATTTCTTGAAGCAGACATGCTTTTAATTTTTGTTGTTTTCATCTGGTCTCTGATCTGAGCTGCTGTTAACTTGCGATTTCTGAGGCTGGTGACTCGGATGAACTTATCCTCAGAAGCAGAGGTGACTCTTGGTCTTTCTTTCCTGGGTCGGTCCTCATGTGTGCCAGTTTCATTGTAGCGCTTGATGGTTTTTGCGACTCCACCTGGGGACACATTTAAAGTTTTTGCAATTTTCTAGACTGACTGACCTTCATTTCTTAAAGTAATGATGGCCACTCGTTTTTCTTTAGTTAGCTGATTGGTTCTTGCCATAATATGAATTTTAACAGTTGTCCAATAGGGCTGTTGGCTGTGTATTAACCTGACTTCTGCACAACACAACTGATGGTCCCAACCCCATTGATAAAGCAAGAAATTCCACTAATTAACCCTGATAAGGCATATATATATATATATATATATATATATATATATATATATATATATATATATATATATACTGTATTACTATATTTATTACTCTATGACATTTTCATTACCACTGCAGATAAACTCAGCCGCTAAGAGTAATGATTCAAATGCAGTTTTGTTCTTACTGTATTATCACTCGGTTCCCAGCCATATCACTTTAATTTTCATGCAATTCTTTTGAATAACAAAAGCTGAAGCATAATATATATATGACCTATGATATAGTAGCCTGATAATCATTAAATATGCTCTGTGTAGGAAGCTCTCTCAGTAATAAGAGGCGCAGTTATCCGCTTCAGCTTCCACACTCACTGCTCCTCCTGGTGGATAGACAGACCATTGTAACTGGTTTCTACAAATTAAACTTGGGACAACAACCAAACAAAAAAAACAAGGGTAACACTTAGTTTTACAGGTCTGTAAATTTTATGGTAATAGGGTAATAATTTACAAGTCATGTTTTAAAAAATTTATTTGAAATTACCTCTTAATTACCTCAATTACCCCCAAAATGATAAAAATGAAGAAACATGATTTCATAGTTATATCCCACCATTTCCCAATAAACCTGTAATAAATAGCTGGTAATTTCTTAAATACAGTCAATTGACTGGCATGATGCATGATTGCAAACGCATTAGTCCAATCTCCGTCGTTTCCTGGTATAATCAGGAAGTAACTTCTTTGAAATTTCTTTGAAATTCCAACTAATTATACAATAACATTCAATTTTCCCAGTAAGCAGATGAAAAATAAGATGATCATTTATTTTACAGAGTTGTACCAAGTTCATTGACAGGCATGTAAGGCTTACATGCAAAATGTAGAGGGATTACTGTATGTACCACTGTAATCAGGCCTAATGCACAAGCCAGTGTTCTCATTGGGCCGGTCCCAAGCCCAGATAAATACAGAGGGCTATGTCAGGAAGGGCATCTGATGTAAAACCTATGCCAAATCAAACATGCAAATCATGAATACGACTTTCGGGTCAGTCGAGGCCCAGGTTAACAACAACTGACACTGGTGCTGTTGACCTACAGGGTGCCGGTGGAAATTGGACTATTGTTAGTCAAAAAAGGAGAGGAGGAAGGCGTGTCTGTAGGCAGAGAGAGAAGAGGAAAGGCAAGAGTCTAGAACTAAGAGTAGGTACTTTAAATGTGGAGACTAAGACAGGGAAAGCTAGAGAGTTGGCAGGCATGATACAGAGGAGGAACGTGGATATACTGTGTGTTCAGGAGCACAGGTGGAAAGGTAGCAAGGTTAGAAGCTTCGGAGCAGGGTTCAAGCTGTTTCATCATGGTGTGGATGGGAAGAAAATGGAGTAGGAGTGTCAGATAGGGTGATGAGTCTAAGGCCCTGTTTAGACGACAACGGTTTGTCTAAAAACAGAAAAGTCTGTCCTTTGCGTTTTAAAAAACTTCCGCGTTTATATGATAACGTTATTGAAACGACCCACATTCACACAGAGCCGCAAAATCTACTGGAAATGCTGTAGAATGCACGCCAGGCCAATGGGTGGCAGTGTAAATTTGTAAAGCAACGCCACGGCACGACGCCACACGCCTGCGCTGAAGCGTCTTCCTCTACAACGCGGTGATTACAAATCAAAACAAAGTAGACACAATGGTGAAAGCACGCACAGATAACTTTGTCTGGACGGATGACGAGGTGGAGTTGCTACAGTAGAGCTACACTTTGCTGGAGAAGCGTTGATAAATTCAAACAGGGTGAGCAGCACAGAGCTCGGCATTGTTGTTGTGATGGTCGACTTTCTTGCGCATGCCTAGTGACTGGAACCATAATGCGCATGTGCGAAAAGTCTCTGTTTTCAGAGGAACTGCATATTGCAAGTTTACATGACAATGGAGACGATGCCATTTCCAAAAAATAGCACTCTGGAACCTGTGTTCAAAATGTTGCGTTTTCAAGCACCCAAAACGCCACTGTCCTGTAAATGATCAGCCAAAACACAACTAAAGTTTACCATTTTCAGTTGAAATCGTCATATAAACGGGACCTAAAGTTAGAAATTGAAGGTGTGATGTTCGATGTTGTTAGTGGTTATGCCCCACAAGTAGGATGTGAATTAGAAGAGAAGGAGAAATTCTGGAGTGAGTTAGACGAAGTGATGCAGAATATGCGTGAGAGAGTGGTGATTGGTGAAGACTTCAGTGAACATGAACAGAGGTGATGAGGAAGTGATGGGCAGGTTTGGCATCCAGGATAGGAATGCAAAAAAAACAGATGGTGGTAGACTTTGCAAAAAGGATAGAGTGGCTGTAGTGAATACTTTCTTCCAGAAGAGGCAGGAACATAGGGTGACTTATAAGAGCGGAGGCAGGAGCACACAGGTGGACTACATCTTGTGTAGACGATGTAATCTGAAGGAGATCAGTGACTGCAAAGTCTAGGTGAGAGTGCAGCCAGACAGCATAGGATGGTGTTGTGTAAGATGACTCTGGTGGTGAGGAAGATGAAGGGGACAAAGGCAGAGCAGAGGACGAAACTGAAAAAGGAAGAAGGTTATGTGGTTTTCAGGGAAGAGTTGAGAAGGGCTCTGGGTGGCCAGGAGGTGCTCCCAAATGACTGGACAACTACAGCTAATGTTATCAGAGAGACAGGTAGGAGAGTACTTGGTGGGCCATCTGGAAGGAAAGGAGATTAGACCTGGTGGTGGATTGAGGAAGTGCAGGAGTGTATACAGAAGAAGAGGTTAGCAAAGAAGAAGTGGGACACTGAGAGGACTGAAGAGAGTAGACAGGAGTACAGGGAGATTCAACGTAAGGTGAAGGTAGAGGTGGCAAAGGCCAAACAAAGGGCATATGATGACTTGTATGATAGGTTGGACAGTACGGAGGGTGAGACTGATTTATGCAGGTTGACAAGGCAGAGAGATAGAGATGGGAAGGGTAGTAGCAGGGTAGAGTGATTAAGGATAGAGATGGGAATGTATTGACAGGTGCCACAAGTGTGATGGGAAGATGCAAAGAGTACTTTGAAGAGTTGATAAATGAGGAAAATGAGAGAGAACAAAGAGTAGAAGAGGTGACCATTGTGGAGCAGGAAGAAGCAAAGATAAGTAAGGATGAAGTGAGGAGGGCAGTGAAGAGGATGAAGAGTGGAAAGGCAGTTGGTCCTGAGAAAAAGTACTACAGATGCAGCATTTGCTTAGTACAGAGAAGGTCAGAGGGAACTGCATTGTGTGTTTGTAGATCTAGAGAAAAGCATATGACAGGGTGTCGAGAGAGGAGATGTGGTATTGTATAAGGAAGTCTGGAGTTGCAGAGAAGTATGTTAGAGTGGTGCAGGGCATGTATGCGAGCTGTGCGACAGTGGTGAAGTGTGCTGTAGGCGTGACAGAGGAGATTAAGGTGGAAGTGGGAATGCATCAAGGATCAGCTCTGAGCACCTTCTTGTTTGCTATGGTGATGGACTGGTTGACAGATGAGGTTAGACAGAAATCTCCATGGACTATGATGTTTGCAGATGATGTTGTGATCTGTAGTGAGAGCAGGGAGCAGGTGGAGGAAAATCTAGAGAGGTTAAGGTATGCCCTGGAAATGAGAGGAATGAAGGTTAGTCGTGGCAAGACAGAATACATGTGTGTGAATGAGAAGGGCCCAAGTGAAAAGGTGAGGTTACAGGGAGTAGAAATGAAGAAGGTGGAGGATGTTAAGTAGTTAGGGTCAACAGTTCAGAGCAACAGACACTGTGGAAAAGAGGTGAAGAAACGTGTGCAAGCAGGTTGGAATGGGTGGAGAAAAGTGTCAGTTGTGATGTGTGATAGAAGAGTACCAGCAAGATTAAAAGGAAAGGTGTACAAGATGGTGGCGAGACCAGCGATATTGTTTGGTTTAGAGACAGTGACACTAAGAAAAAGACAGGGGGCAGAGCTGGAGGTAGCAGAGATGAAGATGCTGAGGTTCTCCTTGGGAGTGACAAGGATGGATAAGATCAGGAATGAGTACATCAGAGGGACAGCTCATGTAAGATGTTTTGGGAGATAAAGTCAGAGAGGCCAGACTGAGATTGTATGGACATGTTCAGAGGAGGGATAGTGAATATACTGGTAAAAGGATGCTGAGGTTGGAACTGCCAGGCAAGAGGCCTAGAGGAAGACCAAAGAGGAGATATATGGATGTTGTGAAAGAGGATATGAAGAAGATGCAGAGGAGAGGGTTATATGGAGACAGATGATTCGCTGTGGCGACTCCTAAAGGGAACAGCCCAAAGAAGAAGAAGAAGAATAAGCATGCACATGCATGAAAACAATGTCGGAAATGAAAACAATGTTTTAATACACACGCCCCCTGGACTTCATACTAAATATGCAGCCTGACCTGATTTGCATGAGGAAGGTGTCTACATACGCTGAACCCAAGTAAGACAAATTGATCAGCACAATATGCAGCTGATGGGTTTTTTTTGCACTGGGGGTAGTAATAAGGATCTTTTTTTAAAAAAATCTTTGGTATGAAGACTGTGACCCGAGACAAGTGATATATTTCTGGATGAGAGAGTGATCAGTGGCTTGAATGTGAAGTGCTGTTGAACACATTGCAACATGAGGCCTGTAGTGATGAACTGATGAATGCCACTGAACTAGAATGTCTAAAGCCCAGTATATACAGTGAGATTTTGGGCTGTCCCAGATGAAAGATGACCATTGGGACAGAAACATGGATCTAAAAGTGTAGCCTGAAGTATGGCTAAGAACTAGAAAAACAGCAATTTTGACAGAGTTTCTAACAGACATACACAATACTGATACATGCATTTCTCCTCGGGATGAGGAACTGGAATACAATTATGAGAACTTTTGACAGTTGCAGTGAAATGACAGATGACAGCATGAACTTGCTCACAACTGCAGCATGAACGTACAAAAAGCAAAATATTTAAAAAGACAGCAGCAAGATGATAGGCTCACAATAAAGGTGTGTGGCTGACAGTATTGGCCAGTAATGTATTACAGTAATAGTATTACTTTTTCCAATAATGAGTAGTGTAACTAATTACAAATAAAATTTCAGTAATAATCAGAGCTGTCAGTCATGCAAATGACCGATGTCACACGCACTCACGCTTTGCTGCTATTTCTCTTGCTGTCAAAAATAATACTGATGGACATTCTGCTCTGGAACCTTAGCTTGCTTTTTTTTGCAGGGGGACAACATTGTGGTAATTTGCTCCGAATCCCGCCCTGCCTCTGGGTGGCAATAATCACTCGCATCCCTCAAACTAACCAATTATCACCTCCTTGATTTTGTTTTTTATTTTGGAGACTTCACTTACTAGATAGCGGTAATGCACTTGACTTAATTTATACCCTAAGCCTATTTTATGTGCCTCTGCTTGAAAATTGGATATCTATAATGAAATGAATATATCTCTGCAACCACAAGGTCTATTTGAATACTTTTGGTGTTATAGTAAAGGGAACACTTGTGAGATTCGTTAAGATGTGTCAATATCAGTAAATGTGTTATATGTGATGTAGGAGCATACCCTTCCTCAACTCTCCAGATTCTGGACTACCAGTAAATAAGACAATGAGAAATCCAACAGCAGGGTGAAATGTTTATTAACCTGCCCCTGAGCTTACTCCGGTCAGGAGGGATGCGTCCTTCAGACATCCTGGCACCAAAAGGGGAATAAAGAGTTCATTTGAGGTGCTTCAAATTATTTTTAAGTCATTGACTTATAAAAGGGTCCCCTCCTCCGCACTGAGACAGCGCCTTGATTAACAGCCCTGCTAGGATAAGACAATGCCTCCCTTCTTCACAACATCCTGTCCCTTCCTGTGACCCCAGGGGAGGCACACCATCCCCTCTCTTACCAAATGTTTCTGTGTGATAAAACTGAAATGTATGTTGGAGTGAGATTATTCATTTTGTTCTTCTTTGTTGGTCGTTTTGCCATGTCTTAACTTGTACATGTGCATCATGTTAACCCCCTGTCTAACATGGAGCCATACTGCCATCTTGTGGCGGAGTTAAGAAGAGTTTCGTTTCTCCGGAGCCTTTGTGCTCCACTGTCTCTCGGGTTAACTTGTATTGCAATGGTGCCTGGATAGTGTGACGTGTGTGGTTGAGCTGCTGCTGTGGTCCTGCCAGATGCCTCCTGCTGCTGCTGTTATCATTAGTCATACTTCTACTGTTATTATACACATATGATTATTGTCACACATGTATACTCCCAGATATTAATATATACTTTCAACATATTGTACCACAGTAGCCAGAACTATAACTATAATATTATTACTTTCATTAATGTTGTTGTAAGCTACTGTCATTACCGTCTGTCCTGCATCTCTCTGTCTCTCTGTCTCTCTCTCTCTCTATCTGTCTCTCTTTCTGTCTCATTGTGTCATACGGATTACTGTTAATTTATTATGCTGATCTGTTCTGTACGACATCTATTGCACGTCTGTCTGTCCTGGAAGAGGGATCCCTCCTCAATTGCTCTTCCTGAGGTTTCTACCATTTTTTTTCCCCCGTTAAAGGGTTTTTCTTGGGGAGTTTTTCCTTATCCGCTGTGAGGGTCCAAAGGACAGAGGGATGTTGTATGCTGTAAAGCCCTGTGAGGCAAATTGTGATTTGTGATATTGGGCTTTATAAATAAAATTGATTGATTGACTGATTGAAAGTCTTCCCAGCTCCAACCTCACCCCCCATCTCTGTGACAGACAAGGGTGGAGGCACAGGTGTAAGAGGGGGGGTGGCTGCCACATTGGAGTTGTACACAAGTTGTGGAGGTGGAGGTGATGGAGGAGGAGGAGGTGGAGGAAGAGGAGGAGGAGGAGGAGCAGCATTGGAAGTGGGAGTGGCTGCTGTATTGAATCTATTGCAGAACTGATTGAGTTCATCAGCTCTTTCTGCATCACCCACCACTGGCTGTCTTTTCTTGTTGTTGTAACCAGGATTAAAAGATTAAAGATTAAAGTTCCACTGACTGTCACACACCTGAGTGTGTGAAATTTGTTCTCCGCATTTGACCCATCCCCTGAGGGAGCGGTGAGCAGCAGTGGTGCCGTGCTTGGGAATCAAAGATGGTGTTGACTCCTCTCCACATTTCACGGATGTTGCTGTGTTGTAGATTCCTCTCCAGTTTCTTTTTGTATTCCACCTTTGCCATCTTAAAGGGGTAGTGTTGACATTTTGGCAAATTCGCCTATTGCTGTAATCCCTATAGTCATATGGGTAGGTACATTACCTTTAATTATCAATGCCTGTTGTTCTGATACCGGTGGGGCAGATGTGATCTGTCAGATCAAATGACTCCAAAACGCTCTTGTGGACAACTTGTAGTTTACACATTCCCCAAGCTATGAAATAATAAGGTAATATTACGAGACAGAGTTGTTTTGAAGCCAAATGCACAGCCGGAACTACATTCCAGACATACAGTACTTGCTGGGCGGAGTAATTTCAAACAGTTCCGGCTGTGCATTTGGCTTCAAAACAACTCTGTCTCGTAATATTACATTATTATTTCATAGTGTGGGGAATGTGCAAGCCATGTGTTGTCCACTAGAGCGTTTTGGAGTCATTTGATGGTGTAGTTGATTAGTTTTGAGGGAGAGAGGCGGCCGTACCGTTCACCTCCATTTTGTGCGCTGAGCAGCGGGCAGCTCTGCCCCACCGACCTCAGAACAGCAGGCACTGACAATTATAGGTAATGTACCTACTGATATGACAATAGGGATTATGGCAATAGGCGAATTTGCTTTGTCACCATCTCTAAAAGCTGCCTTCTTCTCATTGAGGATTGCCTTTATGTCACTAGTAATCCAAGGTTTGTTATTGTGGAAACAGTGTACAGTCTTTGTAGGTATGACTGTGTCTCTCCAGAAGTTGATATAATCAGTAAAACAGTCAACCTGTCCATGATATTCTCCTCTGTTTCCAGCAGCACATCCCAGTCTGTGCATTCAAAGCAGTCTTTAAGAGTCTCAGTAGCCTCTGGTGTCCATTTCCTGACTGTGAGTTTAGTTGCAGGCTGCCTCCACACACAGGGTTTATAACATGTCTGCAGAAGAGCCAAGTTGTGATCTGACCTGCCCAGTGGTGGCAAGGCAGTGGCTCTATAAACTTCTTTGACAATGGCATACAGCAGATCAAGGGTTTTATTTTCTCTGGTTGGACAGTTAACAAACTGTGTAAATCCAGTCAGGTAAGAGGAGAGGGAAACATGGTTGAAGTCTCCTGATATTATCAATAGTGCCTCAGGATGTTAGTCTGTATCTTAGAAACGAGTTCATGGAGAACGTCACATGGAACTTCAGCAGTTGCCTTGGGTGGGATGTACACAAGTATTGTTATGATATGACTGAATTCTCTTGGTACATAATATGGCCTCATACCACCTGCCAAAAGTCTGCACCATCTCTGGTTCACAAATAAAGTCAGGCCCCCACCTTTTTTCTTGCCACTAGCTTCAACCACATTTCCATAAACACAGGAGACTGCACTCACGGTATACTTTCTGAGTCTTCACCAATATCTCCAGTTCATCACTGGGCAGTGGGCAGAGAGTTGACATTTCCCATGATGACTGATGGAAGAAAGGGCTTATATCTCCATTTCCAAGCCTTCACCTTTGCACCAGCACGGCAACCACGAAAACACCTTATTATCTCGGCTGGAATAGGATGGTGTCCTCCAGATTTGCTCCGTTTCAACGAAAAAAGCTCTTGAATAAACTATTGTCTTCACAGAAGTATCCATTAGTAGTTGGGAAAAATATAATTAAAATTCAGTAAAACTAAGTAAAATTGCAGAGCTACCAGACTTTGCTGCTACTAGTTGAAGCGCATGTTCTATCTAGATCTCCACTGATGCATATGCAGTGAGTGTGTGTGAAGAGTTGAATGGTAGATGGTATGAGAAATAAATCACAGGCCTGAAAATGCAACTGACTGAACTTTCACTGTATCTCCAGTTTTTCTTTATAAAGTTACATAGTCATGAGAAACAACATGGCTATTGCATAAGGTGCCAGAGCAAGAAAAGAACTCACTTTTTATGACTGTGCACTGCACTTGCCTTGAGATGAAAGGCTAAGCAAACAGAAAAATCCTTGACTTGGGTAGTCAGGACACAACATTTCCTGGTCTGACTCATCAGCGACACAGGGTAAGTGAATATAAAGCACACTGAGAATCCTGAAGGAGAAACAAACAAGATCTAAATATACATCACAGACTGGTTGGTACTTTCCCTCCACTGATGCAAACTGCTGCTAAGGTTACAGTATCATTCACTAGTAGTTTGGGTCGTCTAAACATTTTTTCTATCACTGCTGCTTTTCCTCATAACTTATGGCTAGCTTTTCTTAAACCAGCTATCTAAAGGTGCTTTCTTAATGTGAGCCAGGCTCCTGCAGCAGGACATGACATTGGACATTAAGGAGGTTAACGGGGCTGTGACACAGGACTCAACCCACTAATTCCCTTTCAACTGCTCTATATGTCCCCAGGCTTCGATGAAGCAAAATAAGAGATGCTTCTTATCCTGAACATCATCTCCCCCACTCTCTCTGTCTTTTAAAGTGCCTCATCTCTCTCTTTTTTCATTTTCTTTTAAATATCACACTTATATGTAATGAAGATTCATATTATGCATGTTATGTATGTATGCATGCATGTTTTGAGGAGGAGACCTGCAGGAGATGGAGAGAGAGATTAGCTCTGATATGGAAAAACTGAAAGGAAGGGGGGTGGTGGGTGGTTGTCAGCCCAGCATCCAAAAGATTTATCATCAATTTACATTCTCCCAAACACACACTCAGCACCACAGTCTAAACACAGGGCAGAGGCTCCTAAATAACCTCACATGGTCACATTTACAACAGAAATTTTCCACTATAACTTTTGATCAGCGTTTGGTCATGCATTACTGAATTTATATGTACAGAAGAGACTTTTCTTACAAACAAGTTCAAAAGGACTTTGATGGTTAAAACCATAAGTGATAGGTTATTAACACTGACAATCATTGTAATCGAATGTGTTTATTCATCTGGGTAGTTGATATTTGGGAGAGGGGTCAAGAAAAGTTGCTGATATGTTTACGTGGACAAAAGATAACTAGGACATGTTGAAGCAGCTAAGAGGTGGTTAGGAAAAAGGGCACGTTCCAGTGAGGTTTTTGATATTAAGTAATTTGATACTTAGCATCCTCAAGGCTGTCAAGCAATCATCAACTTATCACAAACATTTTTCAAACAATATTTGTGATTCTCTATCATGGTGCTTTGTGTATTTTCAGTTTCCCTTGGAGTATGTCTCTTCCTCCCTCCATTAGCGTGCTTTTTTGCTTTCAGCCTGAGATTGTTTGGCTCAGGCTGGCAGATCATGATCAAATAATTAACATTTCAAACATTTATCTGCTTCTTGTGGCAGCTGTGTATACACAGGGCATTTTTCGGCCGCTGTTTCATCATAGAAAGTTGCTCCATTTTGTTTGTTCTGAAGCAAGAGATAAAAACACTGATAGCAGCTCATGAGGACGCAACACAACACTGCTGCGGAGGGAGAGTCAAACAGACAACAAGCAAACAAGGCATTAAGTCATAACTGATTGTGCCAGTGAAAGGTTGCTGTGGTCTGATGTGATCTATGATGGTCAGGTCTTAAATTTCAAGTTCTGTGAAAATATTAATTTGATCAGGGATGGATTTAAAAGGGAAAGATATACTGTTGGCTCCCACTGACCACCCAACATCTCCAACTCCCTGCACTGGGTATTTAATATGGAAAACCTTATTTATTAATGCACCACATAAGTGATGTATATATATATATACATATATATATATATATATATATATATATATATATATATACACATATATATATATATATATATATGTAACATGAAATAATGAAGGCCTTAAAGTAGGAGTAGGGAA